>NW_017306729.1:789887-831167 GCF_000935625.1 Nanorana parkeri
GGGGGTGTGTTTTTCTACTTTTTTTCCCCCCCCCCCCCATCCTAGAGAAAAACAAGCAGTTAACCCTTGCAGTGAGGGGGTGTCCCCACTGTAAGGGCTAATTTTTCAAAATGCTGGAGTTCTTCTTTAAGAAAATACATAAATCTTTGTCTCCGCCACAGACCAGAGAGAATCTCAAGCCCTTATTTAAAAGGGGGCTATGATCATTGGAAATCTGACGAGTTAATATTAGTCTCTTCTTGTTCCTCTATCATCTTTATTTTCTCCTTGTCTTTCTAGAGGTTGGATGGGTGGGGGAGGCTTCTTGGTGCTCTATCTGACTGTTCCTTTTCCTGTTGCTTGCCTTTTTTTTATTTTTCTAAAAAGAGGATACATGCCCTGACCAAGTCCTGTAATAGGATGAAACGTGTTGACATCACTAGATGCGTCCCACCCTCTGGACAATATTATATGGACACATAATGAATCCCTGTGGGAAACAGGCATGTGTGTGCTCCCTCCTTTGAAGGATGGTAATCATTCTGAACAGTGTAATGGACAAAGTATTACATAGTCTGACTGTAAGATAATTCTGCTTAAGATAAAGTAAGCCAATTTTTCATCTTTTTCTTATTTTTATCACCAAACGGTAGGTCACAGCTTGTGACTGCAATATGATTTTATGGGGAGAACAGCAATGGAGAACTATGGAATCTGCCTTGTGTGGACTGCTATGTGAACAGCATGCTAGTTTATGCTTAAAAGAGAACTATGGCCAAACCTTTTTTTTTGCCATAATTCTCATTAGAGTCACAGGGGGAACATATACTAATTTCCTCCTGTGACTCAGAATTCAGCATGTGGCAATGTATATAGAGAGGGTGGCAATGTATATAGAGGGGGCAATATGTATCGATAGGGGGCAATGTGTATAGAGAGGGGGGCAATGTATATAGAGAGGGGGGAATGTATAGAGGTGGCAATGGAGAGAGAGAGAAGCAAGATGGTGAGGACAATGTGTATAGAGAGGGGGTAATGTATATAGAGAGGGGGCAATATATATAGAGAGGGGAGAATGTATATCTTTTGATAACATACTGCATTCATCGTGCCACCAATTCTGACCAACTTTCCTGTGCCTTTGTAGCTCACACATCCCCAAAACATCAGCGATCCCCCTCCGTGTTTCACAGTAGGAATGGTGTACTTTTCATCATAGGCCTTGTTGACTCCTCTCCAAATGTAGCGTTTATGGTTGTGACCGAAAAAGCTCAATTTTGATCTCATCACTCCAAATGGCTTTCTTCTGGCGACTCGGCCATGCAGCCCGTCTTTCTTCAAGTGCCTCCTTATTGTGCATCTTGCAACAGCCCCACCACATGTTTTCAGAGTGTCCTGTATTTCACCTGAAGTTATTTGTGGGTTTTTCTTTGCATCCTGAACAATTTTTCTGGCAGTTGCGGCTGACAGTTTAGTTGGTCTACCTGACCGTGGTTTGGTTTCAACAGAACCCCTCATGTTCCACTTCTTGATTAGCTTTGAACACTGCTGATTGGCATTCTCAATTCCTTGGATATCTTTTTATATCCCTTTCCTCTTCTATACAGTTCCCTTTTCCCGCAGGTCCTTTGACAATTATTTTGCTTTCCCCATGACTCAGAATCCAGACACGTCAGTGCAGCACTGGATGAAAGATGCAAGGGTCTGTCAGGAGGCCAGAAACGTATTGGCCTTTTATACACACACACTGATTACATGCAAACAGATCACAGGTGAGGATGGTTCCCTTTAATAGCCATTCACACCCCTTTGTGTCAACCTGCGTGCATGTTATCAGGCCAAAATCACCAGGGTATGTAAACTTTTGATCAGGGTCATTTGGGTAGTTTCTGTTGTCATTATGATTGGAAAAGAGTAAACACAGTTGATTGATAATAAATGGCTTCAGCCAAACACTACCCATGAGTGACAGAAAGGTTTTCGTGTTATCATTCATATTCTCTGAAAAATGGCCAGGAAATCATAAATTCTGCCAGGGTATGTAAACTCATGAGCACAACTGTATACACAGCACACACCTCAACTACACTACAGCAATAGATTTACAATTATCCCCTGCTAACATGAATAGGTTAAATCATGATCCATAGTACATAACATGAAGTTGTACTATGGATCATTTAAAGTCACCTTTCCCTTTAAAAAAAAGTATCGGTAATTGGTATCGGCAAGTACATGAGGGGAAGTACTTGTACTTGTACTTGGTCCTGAAAAAGTGGTATTGAGACATCCCTAGTGTGTGTGATGGTGTGTGTTCTTCATGGCGAGGGTGAGGCATGTGAGTATTTTCCTTACATATGTTTTTTTAATGGATTATTAATTAAATATATTTAACATGTTGTATATGTAACATATTGCCCATGTCCATGTTACTTCTTTATACTGTATATTAACTACAGGGATCAGTCGGCTTCTTTTAAAGTTCTTATACTGATTGTTAGAAATATGTGAATATTTTAAAGTCCATATTCTAAGCACAGGTTCACTTTAACCACTTCTGGGCTGCATAAATCATTGGCATCTATGTTTTTGGTCTTTTTTGCAATGCCAGCGTGTTTAGCCATGGCATGGCATCGTCAAATTAGCACGGACTATGTGAAGTAGGATCCATGGAACAGTTGTCAACTACAATTATGCAGGGTGCCCAATTCATATGAAAATAATACACCATACTTGGTTTGTGTTGCTAGTTCTTGTTAATTTATTAAAAAAAATAATTCAAATCAATTAAAACATTACCTATATTTATCTAAGTCTTATCAAAACAACCTTGTTTCGATTCATGATACATTTGAAACAACACAACACTGCAAAATGTGATGTCAGTGTGCAGGATGTCTGGTTACGAGGTGTTGTTTATATGACTTTACACCCTCACCTGCATCACAGATGATTGTGGCATTAGGTACCAGCACTTTATCACACACCACAGCAGGTGGTAAATGAGGATTTGATGCGCAACCCTAAAATAACACCAGCATTGTGACAGACATTACCTGAAGCACAAATTGGGTCACTGCTCACATGAAACTAGTAGTTGCAATATTTTTTTTCTGTTTGACTTAGTAATCTAAAGACAATATAAACAATATGTCCACTTAAAGAACTATAGTCCAGCCTTAATGTGAACCTGTGGCCAGGCTATGGACATTCAAATATCAACATATACTTACCAAGCAGTAAATAAGTTTTAAAACATGCTCTCACTGACCTCTGTAGCTGTAGATCAATTAATCTTCAAATCTGACATTTATGCAGCCCAGCATAGCTCCCCATGCCCCCTGTTTTTTCCCCCATGCAGGGCTGACTTGGCAGCCTTCCAGTTTTTTTAAAATCTCTAATGTAAACAAATAGCAGATGCTTTACAAGGGATGAACAGGCTGAGCTGAGCTTCGGAGAGATTGACTTGAAAGGCATCAAGCTAAACTCCAGGAAAACAGCTAAATACACAGATTAAATACATTTATGGGATCTATTTTGCCTACTAAAGCATTTGCCTTTCTGTCCACCGTGTCCCTATGTTTACACAGCTCTGCCACACGGCACAGCTCTCTGATTTTTCTCTACTGCAGTTAATAACTAGGGCTGTGGAAATTAAAGATTAATTTCTCGATTAATCGTTAAACTTTTTGATCGATTAAAATTATTTTGATCGCTAATGAAAATACTCAACCTCTCCGCTGGCTTCCGGGAGTCCGGTCGGCGATCCGGTGACGTCACGGATATCGACGTCACCGGACTCCTCCCCCTTTCCCCAAGTGGCTCCGTGAGACATGTCTTGCCCCTACTCCACAAAATCCGTAACAGTGAAAGTGACACAACAGACTGATGAGCTTGTCACTCTGTTCTCTCCTCTTGTCAGCATGTTCCCATTTAGCACATGAGCACTGCAGCAGTGCTGACTGCCTCCTTGTGCTGCTTCTCCCTCTCCAAGAGTGAGCTTTACTGTTCTAGGACTACAAGAGAGTGATTCCAAGTGAAATTTACATACTTACATTGCATTTAGAAAATAAATGTAATAATAATAATAATAATCAATAAATACACAACTGAATTTATTTGCCTCTTTTATACCTATATACCTGTCTGGAGTTTAGCTTTAAGTGCTTCTCCTGAAAACTTTGAGGATTAAATGCTTCACAATGTCTGCAGCTACAGAGGTTATTGATGGCTTGTTTTAAAGCTTAATTACTGCTTGTTAAGCATAAACAAACAGCCTCCACAAGACTCAACAGCATTTGATGCTTCTGCAGGTGCCCAAAGCCTGTGTGATCACTGTATGCTGTGGCTCCATCCTCCCAACTCCTACAACACTGCCGTGTCCTGTACTAATATGCAGATAAGGACTTTAAGACCATTTTCTGACTTTAATGATCTACATTTTTCTCTGGATCAGTGACTTATAAAGGATTGAAGCCAGATGATCAGTATGCTAGTCATTTAACTAGCATTTTAAGAACAAGGTCACCAATGGCAATCTTAGTATTTCTCTTAAGACAGGTTTATTTTAATTTTGTTTATCGGTTTGTTTTAGAAAAGTATCATTATATTTTCAGTAAAATAGAAGATATTTCTACTACCTTGACAAGCAGTGACTTTACAACATGGCATGCAGAGGAAGCAAAAAAAAATCACCCAGCTTCTCTTTCATCATGTTTTCTGCAGTGAATCACATTAGTAACCGTCTGCTTGAATACAAATGTGTCATATTTTCTGGCAATTGTGAGAAATTTTGTATTTTAATATCTATGTGGTTAATGTCTATGTAACAGTATTTACTCATATTTTTGAATCCACATTAATTTAAATTTTCTCTGACTGCATTGCAGATCAAGGTGACTACTACAGGGCTTGGGACAAGCTAGAACACTACCACTGCAAGGTCCAACATTTTTTTGTTAAATAAAAAAGAAAATTAGATTTACATTTAGACCACATGAATAAAAGGCAACCATTCTAAGCATCCCTGCAGACCTATAGTTATCTCAAACTAGTAATAAGTGTCTTATTACTTTGTGTAGTGGTTTGTAGCTGCCTATAGAGTTGCCCCTGTAGCTGGCTACAATACTCCCTCTCTGTGGCTACAAACTGCTGGTGCGCAATGACCATCAGAAGCATCATAAGAAAAAGGCCTTAAATAGAACATAGAATTTTCTCTAAAGGGTGGCAGAGGTGCTTAAACTACAAGACTGGCTAAACAGAAATATAAATGCTCAGGTAAAAGAAGGTAACATATATGTGTTGCAACCATGTAATTAGCTCTTTGTCTGGTACTCCACTTTAACTAAGGACCAGCTGCTTAGAGAAGAGGTTTATAGTAAAGGTGGCCATACACTGTACAACCATGGTTGTAAAGTGATTAAAAAAACGTACGATCTGCCCATCTTGGACAGGCAGATTGTACTCTCGATCATCGCAAGCCCGCCCCCCTGAGGGGCGGGCTTCAGATGACCGCAATGCTGAACGGGCAGTGTGCGCGTGCGCACACCGACCCGTTTGGCATTTGTCTCCCAAGCACCGTTCAAACCAGCCGAAAATCGTACGATTTTCGGCTGGTTTTCTAGCGTGCTCCTTAGACAAAAGACGTGCAACCGTACAGTAGAAATGGTCGCACGTCTCCGTTCACACTGCTCGATTCTCGTACGATCGCGGGAGTTCCCGCGATTCTCGTACGAGAATCGAGCAGTGTATGGGCGCCGTTAGACAGGTATCATTAAAATAGCAATACGCAGGTCCCCAACATCCTTTTCATAAGAGCTATGTAACATAAAATGGCGAGATCAACATTGCAGAGAAGCAGGCATTTTTTTTAATGGTTCAAATAAGGAAATCAACATAAAAAAAATCAAAAGCTAAAAATGCGCAACAGAGGGACATATAAATATAAATGGGTATGTTTATATAGGTACTTGGCAGCAGAGTAAGAGAACCAAGATTTATGGTATTTTAAATGTATGCAAGAATAAAGGAATATATATTTCCCTCATTCACTTTTTATCTGTCTCAGCCAGCAAAAAAGATGCTTTTGCTGTTGATGAAACACTTTCATGTTCTTGTCCAATATGCCAATGACAGGTTAAAGCCAAAGATCTCAAATTCGTCAGGTGTAAATGTGGCTGCCATTGACTTAGTCACTTTTATGTGAATGCTGCTCACACTGGAAAATGCTGCATGGTCTGTTGAGCAGGAAAGATATGCTCTGTGAGCGGAATTGTAAATGGCAGCAGAAACACATATTTCATGACTACTAGCCAGTGGAAAATGCTTGAGCTACATAAAATCGGTAGTATAAAGAGATTGGTGCCAAAGGTGGATGTTATGAAAAATGTAAGAGGTTACTGTATCTTAATCTAATTTTCTTTAGTGGACAAAATTTCTTCTTAACATGCATATTCCAAGTTACCACATCTAAGCAAACCTCTAATAAAGCAGAGTAACATTCAAAGTCCAACCAGAACTGTGAAAGCCACAAGAAAATAGGTGATTATAGGTGATGTATGTGATCAGGCATATATATGTGTTTTCTTTATTTTGATCCTAAAGTCAAGTCATATGAAACGCCAGGCTCTTCCTTATAACATGTTTCACACTCTGGACCCTATCAAAGCAGCCACCTGATCATTAGGAAGCCAGCCCAGTGCTCAGAGAGGAGTGTTGGAGTTGTATGTGTGCAGGAGGCACACGGACACACGCAGACTTGGGTGCCTGCTGGATGCACAAGGAACAGCCAGGGGAGGCTGGGAGAGGTCAGGAAGGTCGGTGACCCTAGGACCTGTGGTACACACTGCTAAGAAAGCAGATTAAGGGCTCACGAGGGATGAGCAGCGTGAGTGTCTTGGAGCTGTGGAAAGCTACAGAGCGAAGCTAAAAAAGACTGTCCCTTATGTTGTGGCTAGAATACGTCTTGTGCACAGGGGAGGTCTACCCGGTGGATGGAAAGATACTTTTTTTGTCTGCACAGATATAATCCTGCTGTGATCGGTTTCTTTTAATCCTTAAAGGATTTGTTTAACATCTTTGTCATTCATATGCAATATTTGCCATTCATATGCAATCATTTTAGTGTACTGATTATTTTTATAATTATAGCAATTATTTTAGTGTACTGAAAAATAAAATAAAGGTTATTTAGCCAGTCCTATAGCAAATTACAGTATCTAACAATAATACAGGAGACCTTAGTTCCAGGACTCCTGTCTTTTAACTTCAAGGTCTGCTGGCAAAGACAAGGCATTCAGAAGGCATCCATGCAATGTAGACATTGCTTCTTGTGAGGGACATTGTTACAGTTCCACTCCCGAATGTCTGATTTCCCACCCTTTACAAAACAGTGTTGCATATATTCCTAATAAACATAGTAGTGGATGGAGCATAGGTGTGCACAAATGTTGGCCACCTGCTAGGTCTGTGTCCTTATCTGCATATAGGTGATTTAGACACAGATCTAAAAACTTAATAGAGGGGTCAAACCCTTTATAGTTTGATTCAAGACTGGATGGGTTACAACCCTAACAGGGGCCACTCCTTTTATCAACTAATTTAAAGGGCTAGTTGTACACAGTGCCTGATAGCATGGCTCACTTAGACAAACTTGGGGAGGAATAGTGCCCACAGCAATCAATACATTATCAGATTTTGATTCCTTATATTTTTAAATAAAAATGATATTGCTAATTATGGCTTTTATAGGCAACATCATTGAAACAATTATGGCTAAATAAGAAAAGTTTAAAGAAAATATTTTTTATAGTATAATGGCATATGTAGTTAGATTTCTAAATATAACCTACTGGCAGTTTTGTCTTAGTTACTAATGCTTAGAGGGCTGCTATTATGCCAATTAGATGAAACAGACATCAGAATAATGTATGTGTCTGTGCCTTCTCTACCATAAAGGATTGCAGTGCACATATTCATTTTAGAGCCCCCCTCCCCAGCACTTTTGTAATATAACACACTTACTTATAACGCAGGTTTAAAAGGGTTTTTTTTTTAGCGGTTTAGTCTACCCAGTGACATACTAAATTTTACTATGCATGCTCCTCTCTTTTAGAGCATACAATATGTTGTCCACATTCCATTCAGTTCTATGGAAAGGTAATATGTAACCAGTCAAGCAGCTGATGGGCTTTCCTACTGAAATAAATGGACACTGGGCCACATACAGTTGTGCTCAACAGAATTGGTAATATGTACCATTTTTAAAGAAAACATGAGTGAACAGGCAAAACACACTTCTTTTTTTCTTATGGGATTCATATTCAACTGTAGGTCATAACAGAATGGCACAATCATGAGGAAATGTGCCTGTGGACATGTCTTGCTAATATTATGTTACCTATGTGACTATATAATTGTGGCTTTTTTCTGATATAATCTTTGATATAATTTAATTACTGTAACTATCTAAGTGTATAAACAGATTGCAAATACTGAAGAGCTGTGAGTAGCAATATGGCAAGTTTTAGTGGAAGTGCTTGGAACGATTTAATGTCTAAAATCCAATATGATTTTCCTTCTCAGATACCAGCCATATTTGGGATTGGTACACTGACTAGTAGGCTCAAAAGGCTCTTGGAGAAAAAATCTATCATATACTGGCATATAAAATATTTTGAACGATATATGGCCGAAAATATTGTTCCATGGGGATTGAGAATTCAAATTTTTCCCACTGTAGCAAAAATTGATGAAAAACTAAAAAGTAAATGGGAACTCAATTTACAACAATGTTCCCTGAATATGGTCTCAATACTAATTGAACACTATCGCTCTGAATCTGTCTCAATTGACAAGGCCATAAAGGACTTATATCACAATCACGAAATAATCTGTGAATCCCTCCCATTTAAAGAACAAGAGACAGATACCAAAGAACATATAGAAGCGTTCACCAAAAACCTTTTACAAAATAAAGACCAAAAATTTCTTAAAGATAATGCGACTTACGCATCAGGACGAGCGTACAGATGGAATGGTGAAAGACAGGGAAGGACGAGGGCATATATACCCAGATCTCAAAAGAATGACCACCGTGATACAGATTTGGAATCGGTATCCTCTCATGCCTCCTCTTCCCATAGTCACAGATCTAATTTCTCTTTCTTACCTTTGGCTGGTGAAAGTTTTTCCAACCATAGGAAAACAAAGAGAACCAACAATCACCAATACGGATCGCATATGAAGAAAAAACAAGATACCACCAGAACTTAACATTGGAGAGAATTGTCCTCCACATAATGATCCATACCCCTTTGGGGCTAGCTCAAATATCCGCCCAACAAATCCATCATATAATACTAACTTTCCCAGTTCAGCCCCTAATACATCCAAGAGGGAGACGGGATTCTCTGATATCTCCCCCAAACTGAACTTTAAAACTCAAGGAGCTAGACCCAAAAATAATTTTACGGCAACTGATATATCTCCTACATCCAATACATTTGGTAATATCAAGTCTTTTTTAGTAAAAACCCAGGGGGAGAAAACAACTTCCAGATAATACATTTATCGGCACATTCTCTTTCAGAAGCAGAAATCTCTGTCCTCCAATTAGGTCTGAGTTTCTGCCCAGACCAAAATTACGATGAATTTGAGCTCGTAAAAGACATACACCTCTTTGTACGAAATTTGATATACAAGGTAATCTTTGATAAAGACCCCCACAAACACCTTGAGATATCTCCCAACCCACAGCTTTGGAAGGACTATAGCCGACTTCCGCGTCTTGAAGGACCTTATTTCACTTCTGGATGAGAATGATGAGGTTGATGTTGAATCTCTCTCTGATGCAAAATTTTTATCATTCCTTGCCGCGACTTTTGTCGGGGTCTGCACTGCCATACTGTAGGCAATCTCTTCACATGGGGGGGGTCGTGGAGACGCGTTAAATGATCTGCCATCCAGTAATTGGAGCCTGGGCATATATACATATACGGTACATTGATTTCCGAAGAAGGGGTATTATTATATCCATCATGATTGTCTCTGATTGGATATCAACTTATACTTTTTCATCCTCATAGCGATCCCCTCCTGGACTCCGCCTCTCCCCCCTTTTTTTCTTGAGATCAAGCCCGTATCATACAATAGCTACTACTACGCTCTGCAGCTTCCCCTTTTTTTCGCGTCTCACGTCTACGTGCCGTGGCTCCGCCCCACTTAGGGGCGGGACTGCATCACGTGACGTTCGGAGTTCAGCACATAAAATGACCGCGATTGCAGCCAGTTGTATGTGACGTCTGGGAGAAAAGCAGCAAGACATTACGCCGTAAGAGGTATCTGGTTTCACATGACTTGTTACATTATAAATATATGTTCTACTACACTACTTTGAACTCTGATTTTGTGACTGTTTTCACCCCTCACGGTCTGCAGCATTCAATTCCTTATTAAAATAATTATAACTGACTTACTCACATCCTTATCTGATTCACACTTGAGTTTTTTCACTAAGCCACTAATATTCGATAGTAATTTAGTTTTGGGACCTTGATCTCCCTCCGTGTTCACTTTTAGTTTTTTTTGTTTTTGATCCCTTCTTTCACGTTTGTCTTCATGGTATTTTTACTTTACTCTATTTATTTTTCACTTACACGTCCACGATTGTCTGTGTCCTAATTATCACTACCTACTATTCCCTTTGATTTTTGATCATCTAGTGATGAACCACTTCATTTTAATTCTATTATCTATTTTTTATATTTTTATTTTTACCTCAATTTTTATTATTATCCTCATATTTGTCCTTCATCACCATGCACCCAATTAAATACATATATAATTGTTTCACACATAGAATTTCTATCACTCTCGATCTACATTTTTTCTTATATATTAGATGTATTTCTAGCAGAATACTACAGCCTCTTATCCAACAATGCTTGCTGCTGCTGCTGCTTCCCGCCTAACGGATACAGTGTGCTTCTCCCACGCGACCCCTCTGTCCTCCTGCCTGTGGCAGCTCATGCCCGATAGAGTCAACCCTTACCCGAATCTGAAACAGTTGTTTTCCTCTTATTACACTCCTATGCCTTTGATCTATTGATCGTGGAGACATACATATGTAAGCATGTAATTATTATATATTTTTCAATTTCTTATTGTGACTAAGATTGATGAATGTAAATGATGATTCCGCTACAAGATTAAGTGCAGCTCTCTAATCTAGGATACACACTCTCTCCTATTTTCTTCCCCTGAAGAAGCCCCGTTTGGGCGAAACATGTCGGGATATATAGGAGCATTCATACAACCTTGAAAAAAGCAACAAACTTCCGGTTCCGGTGCCTGATGTAGTGGACGCAGAGTGAAGAGCTCCCGCACTGCCAGGGCAAAAACCGCTTATAAAATCATACATCAGCTTAGTTGGCCCACGCCTGCCTTCTCAAACTACTGATACCCGACGGGACTAGGGGGCATATGGATAAATTCCTAGCCAAACGCCGAGCAGGACCTCGCCCTAAAGGGACACCGACACGGTTCAAGAGATCGCAAAATCAATCTAAAATGGCCGTGACGCCTGATCCACGAGACGGCAGTTTATCATCGCCCCACCATACAGGATGTGGTTCATAAAGCGGTCTCCAAAGGTATCCAATCCCTTCGGCAAGATATCCTGCAACAGGCCCAGAGGATCTCTGAAGCAGAAGTCCGCATTACATCCCTAGAGGAGGGGGTCGACTCATCACTATCACAACTGGATTCGGCACAGCAGCAGGTCAAAACCCTGCAAGAACGGATAGACGATCTGGAGAATCGATCCCGTCGAAACAATGTGAGGATCGTTGGCCTACCGGAATCCTACCGCCCATCGCTACTGCAGTCCATCTGCGCTCATAATATACCGGATCTACTTGGACTAAGCCCAAACTGCAAGGTAGAAAGAGCACACCGCGTGGGACCCGCTAACCCTGAACGGAAGACTCCAAGACAAGTCATCGCTCGATATCTGGATTACAATGACCGCATGGAGATACTCCAGGCCTTTCGCGCCAAGAAGGAGCTTTTCTTGGATGGGCATCGACTCCTCTTATTTGCGGACTACTCGGCGGATGTCACCAAAAAACGCAAGGCATTCGGTAAGGCTTGCTCGCTCCTGTTTCAGAGGAAAGTTAGGTTTACCTTGGCCTACCCAGCAATCCTGAGATTCCAATCAACTGACGGCTCACAAAAATCGTTCCAGGATCCCGCTGAGGCATATCACTCTCGATCTACATTTTTTCTTATATATTAGATGTATTTCTAGCAGAATACTACAGCCTCTTATCCAACAATGCTTGCTGCTGCTGCTGCTTCCCGCCTAACGGATACAGTGTGCTTCTCCCACGCGACCCCTCTGTCCTCCTGCCTGTGGCAGCTCATGCCCGATAGAGTCAACCCTTACCCGAATCTGAAACAGTTGTTTTCCTCTTATTACACTCCTATGCCTTTGATCTATTGATCGTGGAGACATACATATGTAAGCATGTAATTATTATATATTTTTCAATTTCTTATTGTGACTAAGATTGATGAATGTAAATGATGATTCCGCTACAAGATTAAGTGCAGCTCTCTAATCTAGGATACACACTCTCTCCTATTTTCTTCCCCTGAAGAAGCCCCGTTTGGGCGAAACATGTCGGGATATATAGGAGCATTCATACAACCTTGAAAAAAGCAACAAACTTCCGGTTCCGGTGCCTGATGTAGTGGACGCAGAGTGAAGAGCTCCCGCACTGCCAGGGCAAAAACCGCTTATAAAATCATACATCAGCTTAGTTGGCCCACGCCTGCCTTCTCAAACTACTGATACCCGACGGGACTAGGGGGCATATGGATAAATTCCTAGCCAAACGCCGAGCAGGACCTCGCCCTAAAGGGACACCGACACGGTTCAAGAGATCGCAAAATCAATCTAAAATGGCCGCGACGCCTGATCCACGAGACGGCAGTTTATCATCGCCCCACCATACAGGATGTGGTTCATAAAGCGGTCTCCAAAGGTATCCAATCCCTTCGGCAAGATATCCTGCAACAGGCCCAGAGGATCTCTGAAGCAGAAGTCCGCATTACATCCCTAGAGGAGGGGGTCGACTCATCACTATCACAACTGGATTCGGCACAGCAGCAGGTCAAAACCCTGCAAGAACGGATAGAATTCACAAAATGTTGTTTTTTTCTTTATTTTTCATTATAAATATTTTGGTTTCTTTTCTGCAGCGCTGTTGCTGCTGATGTTATTTGATTTCTGTTGTTCGAACGAATACTCCAATCCGCACAATGTGATATCACCATGTTCCTGGTTGTCCCGATTGTGGATACAGGTGGCTACCTACTTGCTAGAATGTGATATGTCTAAATCCGGTAGCATTCTCACATTTACTGTAATGTATTGCGCAATGTACTACATACTGTACTGTATACCAAAAACTGAATAAATTGTTTATGAAAAAAAAAGAAAAAAGCAACTATACATTTCAGTACGGTACTGTTACCAGACGGTGAATGCACCTGCATATGTTTCTTATTTTTTGTTTTTTCTCGTTTTTTAAAATAATGTTTAAAATGGTACTTTAAATAAATGTCTTTCTAAGATTTTACCTCTGAGGTCTGGAATCGTTTCTAAAAAGCCCCCCCTCTCTCCTTCCCCTGTGGGCATCCGCACACCCCACTGTGGAAACATCCTTTTTCTTCTATACTACAACCCGGGGTGTGAAACTTCTAGCACCTCTATATTTTATGTGCAATACATGTCCACTAATGTTATTCCCTGAATGAAACAAAACATGGCAACAAATAAAAATAATGACCCCTGTTCAAAAGTCTGCACACCCTTAGTTTTTAATACTGTGTATTGCCCCCTATAGTTTCAATGACAGCGTGCAGTCTTTTGTAATAGTTGCCTATGAGGCCCCAAATTCTTGCAGGTGGTATAGCTACACATTCGTCTTGGCAAAATGCCTCTCGGTCATGGAAAGTCTTTGGTCATCTTGCATGAACCGCATGTTTGAAATTTCCCCAGAGTGGCTCGATGATATTAAGGTCAGGAGACTCTGAAGGCCACTCTAGAACCTTCACGTTTTTTTGCTGTAACCACTGGAGGGCCAACTTGGCCTTGTGCGTAGGTCATTGTCGCGCTGGAAAGTCCAAGAACGTGCCGTGCGCAGCTTTCATGCAGAAGAATGCAGATTGTCTGCCAGTATTTTCTGATAACATGCTGCATTCATCTTGCCATCAATTTTCACAGGATTCTCCTTGCCTTTAGAGCTTAGACACCCTCAAAGCATTAGTGAGCCACCACCATACTTCACAGTGGGGACGGTATTCTTATCGCGATAGGCCTTGTTGACCCCTCTCTAAACATAGCGCTTATGGTTGTGACCATAAATCTCTATTTTGGTCTTATCACTCCAAATTACAGTGTGCCAAAAGCTGTGAGGTGTGTCAAGGTGTTGTTGGCCATATTGTAACCGGCTTATTTGTGGCATTAGCGCAGTAAAGGCTTCTTTCTGGCAACTCGACCATGCGGCTCATTTTTCTTCAACTATTGAGGTTACCTGTGAGTTTTTTCTATGTATCCCAAACAATTCTTCTGGCAGTTGTGGTTGCAATCTTTCTTGGTCTACCTGACTTTGGCTTGGTATCAAGAGACCCCTGCATTTTCCACTTCTTAGTAAGTGATTGAACAGTACTGACTGGCTTTTTAAGGCTTTGGATATCTTCTTCATAAAGTTATATTACCTTGTTACACAGGAGTTTTGACAGTTTTTTTCTGCTCTCTATGGCTCAGCATCTAGCCTGCTCAGTGCATCAATGTGAGAGCTAACAAACTCATTGACTATTTATACACAGACACTAATTGTAATTTAAAAAGCCACAAATGTGGGAAGTTAACCTTTAATGCCATTTTAACCCATGTGTGTCACCTTGTGTGTCTGTAACAAGGCCAAAAATGTCAGGGTATGTAAACTTTTGGCCGGCCATTTGGGTGATTTCAGTTGTCATTATAATTTAAAAAGGAGCCAAACAACTGTGTGATAATAAATGACTTCATATGATCACTATCCTTAAATAAAAGATAGTTTTTTGGCATGATCAGTCATATTTTCAATGCAATTGCCAAAATGTCACTATTTCTGCCAAGGTATGCAAACTTTTGAGCACAATTGTATGTTCCAAGGATGAAGTGAAGGGATAAGAAGTTTGTAAAGAGCCAATGTATAGATCTGAGCAGGCCACACAATATAGATTACTAGGAGCTACATTTTAGATATGTTTTATTACAAAAATGCTCGCTCCTGTGATACAGTTAAATAAATGCGAGATTGTAGTCCCATCAAGGGAGCGAGATTGGAGCTGTGGCTACATTACAACACACAGAAAGACCATGGTGAAATAAAAGTAGCCACTCTCCAGAAGGTAGGACAGTGTCAGCACCCCTTTGGAGATGATTTCAGAATCTACAGTTGAGTGATACACAAATAAGGTTAGTGTCACTTTAATTGTGACATGGCCTACGATCCAAACAGGATCAACAGAAACCCAGGGATAGTTTTCAAGACTAACACAAGTACTTGCTGGCATCATAAGGAAACTACAGTTCAACACTTTTGTTACCTTAGAAATGTTTTCATCAAGTCAGGTTCACTTTAAGAACTGTTGTTTTGCCACAGGCACCAGTCAATTTAAACCTGCCCTGATTGTCTAACTTTACCTGTTGGATGTTAAGGAAGTAAAAAGTTGTAGTGCTGTCACTTTGATAAAAAGTATGTGCTTCGCTGATAATAAAAAAATAAACCGATGGGAATTGAAGTGTGTTTGTTGTCATAGGAACCATAACAGTTTCGTTTTCCTTTTAATACTTATTATCTCTGTGTTAGAAGAACAACATACAGCTTGTATCAAGATGCTTGTTGCTAAGGGCAACATATTTCTATTCTCATCTTTTATAAACCAGCCACTATGTTCCTGTTCAATAGAGCTCACCAGTTGTTTTCACTGCCTGAGACTCAGAGAGACAAGGTGACATATTCAAGGTCATCCAAACATGATACAAAGATATAAATTAGGACTCTTGTTTGTTTTGGTTTTCACGGTACATTAGACTATGTCCCCTTGAAATACACTTTTATAATGTATGATAACAAAGGCTGGCTGTCACATGCTTGTTACTCCTGCCAATTAAATGGCAGTGCTAAAAATATACGTACATTTCTAAAAACAATTGCAAATGTAAAATATATGACAATTATTTCTAGCAATCTAAAGAGACCCAAAATATCCTTCTTTTCTTACTATTTATAATTTTGCCCTTTTCATTTTGCTTCAGATGTTGAAAAGGGCATCATTACCAGGATTAACTAAGCCTGAAAATGATAGTATTGGACAATAATTGATCATTAGATTTTCTCTTGTTGCCATAGCAACTCATCTGCTGCTAAAGTGAGCTTCTATTGCTTGAGACAAGGGAAGTTAATAGGATGTAAAGCATACAATATGTGAAGGCAAAGCACAAATATTCACAAACCTGTGCTAGATTGAACAATTCCAGATGCCACCGTTTGACCTAGGAGATCGTATTGATTTAACCGAGAGCCATCTTCAGCAACGACAACAGACAGCGCTGGTTCCCGGGTCCAACTATACACGACTTCAGCCCTTGTGTAAGCATCTGTGTTCAAACAGAAACGTATTATTATTAGTAAATATTTCATCAATCTGTTGGCTTCATAGAACTAGGTACTAGAGAAAGGCAATTCAGTCTTCTGGTCAGAAACATTTGAATGCAGGCTGAGGCTCATTTACCATTTTAGGAGAGCACACAAGGATCTCATCTGAGCTGTTCACCACAAATCTTTATAGGCTTTGTGGACTGTCTTTTGTTTAAAGGTAAACAAATGTGCAATTTTAAGTAATTAATAGTTTTAAGTAATAATTTTGCTTTACTTTTTTTTAGTAAAATATACCTGGAAATAAATATTTATGATTTTGATAACTGTATAAGCCTTCTCTTTTAATGTTCCAAAAATGTTGCAGATGCATTATTTAGTAGACCTTCTAACTATGCCAACCAGTATCTCTGAAAACTGCTGTGAGAAAAACAATCACATGATAAGCCATCTGGAAAATGTACTGTGTTCCTGAATTTGTATACCATTGGCTGAAAAGGCTTCAATATCTATACAGGTATATGCTTACACAGACATCGATATTTGGAAGCTTCCCACCAACAGTCTTGTGTTGATGTCTGAAGACCTGTGAAGTTTTGTATCTGTCAATGTGTAGAGAAGTGCTGACAAAAGTAGTGTACCCCAGAACTGCCTTTCAACACGACAATGAACAGTAGTCCACTCAGAATTGATGACCACAGCCAAAATCAGCACAAGACAGCTTGTCTGATGATCATGTCTGATAATATGCCCAGGTAAGGCATGCTTGGGGCAGTTACTTGTTAAACAAAGGTCATTTCAATTCCAATATAAAACTGGTCATTAATCTATCAGTTTTATTCTTCTCCTTAATCAACAAATCATGTGCAAAGAAAATTGTTATTTTCTCTTCGTTCACATAAATGAGTATTTAAAGTGAACCTAGTTTTACCATATCTACTGGGTCAACATTTTTTACTCTCAACGTGACTTTATGTGGTCTACTTATAAACAAAATTTGCAGAGCCTTTTACCCTGCAAATCTCTGTGAACGATCTTCCTGCATGAGGCACTTTTGTTTGAACATTCTTAGAGGGTATTTCACTAAGGAGCCAAAAGATCTAGCTGTAGCCTCCGGCGGCCGAACAGCAGGCGAACGGCTCAGCCAAGCCGAGCCCATATGCTTCGGTTTGGCTGAGCCGTAGTCATAGCTGAAGCAGGGAGAATGGGGTGTCGAAGCAGGCCGTTTTCCCCACAAATGACAACAACTGGGTGGAGTCAACCATGATGTCATGGCTGGCTCTGCCCAGTTGTTGTCATTCAATGATAGACCAGCGTCTTTGGGTACTTTGGTATGTTGGATCGGCTGAGTCGAACGGCTTTTTCACTTCGGCAAGCCAAACCTGCAGAGCATGTTCGGCTGACCAAATCCAGCTGAAGTCAGCCGATGTACTGCTGATTTTAGCAGATGTATGGCTGAAATCAGCTGTACAGGGCCGAAGTGAATAGCCGAACGGCGTTTGGCTCAGTTCACTTCGGCTTGGTTATTCACTTGGTTGCCTTCGAGAGCTTAGTGCATAACCCCCTTAGTATATTTTTTTCTGGGTAAAATGAAATGCTGCATTATGGCCACTGGATGGAGCTGAGGAGCATAGCAAATAGTTAAGCGCTTATACATGGACTCTAAGTGTATGCACCTTTTGAGTGCTTGTGTGTGTGCATACATATAGGTGTCTGTGTTCGTCATATTTTTTACACCTATTAGAGCATATTTAAACCCAACAATAATATACTGTAACTAAACAGTCCTTCGATGTGGTGGCTGCATTTGTTTTCTTATTTTAGACTATCTTTTCCCCTTATTTTAATCTAGGGATCTTGCCAAGAACAGAATTCCTGTCCTAGGGTGACAACACTCATTTATTGTATCGTATTATATTCATGGAGAAGCAGTGTTGTCACCCTAGTCAGGTCTCTTGATTTGGATTACAAACCCCCTCCCACTCTCCTAATCCCTACTGCAGGAGTGTAAGAGTGGGGTTGTAGTTCACAGAATATAGCTAGAAAGGCTAATAACATGGGTTAAGATCAATTTTTAGCGTACAGGAAGTTATAAAGATGCTAGATTTCTATCATGTGTACTTGCAAAAAAAAATTCTAAGCGTAATAAGAAAACTAATGCAAGTACCACATCTAAATTATGCTATAAGCTGGAAATTATCCTTTAACCCCTTCGTGACGGGAGACGTACACTGTAAAAAAAATTGAAAAAAAAATTGTGAAAAGTTTAAAAAAAGTAAAATAAGGGACAAATAAATGAATGTATTTATTGATTTTTTTTTTAGCTGTGCTGGTTTTGTAAAAAAAATACTACAAATCAAAACTGGGAAAAAAGTGTATTTTTTTACGTTTTTTTCCTCTTTTTTTAATATTTTATTTGTCCTAAGTGAGGCGTTAGACACACATATGTAATATAAATATGTAGCCCTCTCTGTCCTCTAAAAAACAATATATAATATGTGTGGGTGCACTTTGTAAGAAAGTATATTACTGACGTGGAAGAATCACACAGTAAAAATTTCAAAATTGTGTCAGTCATTTACAAACAGAAACTAAAAACAAGCTCAGTCATGAAGGGGTTAAGCAAACACAAGTGACCTTGCATAGTTACATAGTATTTGGGGTTAAATAAAGACATAAGTCCATCAAGTCCAACCTATTTTGTGTGTGTGTGTATAGGTCCCTGAGTGTTCTCATTCTTAAGAGTACCTGTACCCTTGTACATTACGGTTTCTCAGGAAATTGTCCAAAAGCTTCTTGAATGATTCCAGACTATTTGCGAAAATCACTGCTGGAGGCAGCGTGTTCCAGACCCTAACCGCGCGAACTGAGAAGAACCCCCTTCGCCCCTTGTGTTTGAATTTTTATTTCTACCAGTTTTAGGTGGTGGCCTCTAGTCTTTGTTACGGAATTAGTCTTAAATAGACCTTGAATAGAGATCCTTTATTGAATGACATCTATAATGTTTATACTGAAAATAACCCCACTGATGTAGAGATGAGCAAATGTATCTGCCGGGTCAGAGATTAAACCTAGGTCAGGCTGATTTGTAAATAAGAGAAATCTGTGGCTTTTAACTACTAATTCTGACTTTTAGCCTCTTTGTTTCAGTTTTGTATGTGATATTCAAATATAAAAGGTAATATTTAATTATATTATTGTGTGATTCTCTCCTCATTAGGCAGACCTGTGTGCAAAACTTCAGGACAAAATGTATAAATCTGCAATTCTCCTGATTAAATTATCACTGATGATGTACAAAGTAATATACTATCTGAAAACAAAATACTTACAGCTGCCAAATTTTAAGGGGCAGGCATGAGCATCCATGGGAAAATCTTCTAAATGCATTGGACATTCTGCTCGCACAGTCAGTCTAAAAAAGGATGAGCATTAAAACTGATAAGCATGTGTTTATTTTAATATATTCAGAGACAAAGTAAAACACATAGGCATCCAAGGTTTAAACAGGGGTGTGGAACTTATTTATAAAACTACTTGTCCAAAGGCTAAAGCGGGTGCCGAATCTACTTGTCCCTTATGACAATCTACTTGTCCCAATACAAAAAAATAGTTTTAATCAAAACTAGGGATTCACCAATACCAGTTTTTGGGTATCGAGTACAAGTACCGATATTTTGCTTTCGGTACTCGCCAATACCAAGTATTGGTGCTACCATTGGCATGGAGCAGACTTCCCGGGCAATCAGGAAGCCGGGCAGCAGGTAATGACATGCTACCCGGCTTCGTGATTGCCAGGGAAGCCAACTCCATGTTGTTAGGCCAGCTTGATTGTGATTGGCTGGGAAACTGGCTTCCCAGCCAATCAGCATCAAGCCAGCTTCCCAGCCGATAAGGAAACCGGGCAGCGAGTTATGAAGTGATTGGCTGGGAAGCCAATCAATCATTAGTCGCTGCCACGCTTCCTGATTGCATGAGAAGCTGGCTCCATGTTCCTCTATGGCACTGCAAGTCAGAGGAAATCTTCCTCTGACCAGAAGTTCCGGTACAGGGGAAGGCATCGGCCAAATACTCTGTATCCGTGCATCCCTAATCATTTGACTGTGCTAAATAGCGCTTCTCATTGGTCAGCGTGGTCACCCAATTTGCGAGCAAAATGCCTAGGGCAGGACTGCGCTGGACAGCAGTATGGGGTACAGACAGTACATATGTACTGGCGGAGGGTAAGGATTGTTCGCTGAAAGGTAAGTATAGCCGGGGGATTGGGAGAGACCGTGCCAGATTTGATCGGGTAATTCAATTTTCCCATATTACCTGGGAAAGTGAACTTGCCCTGTAATGCACATTGTGCGTGTAAAAGAGTTCTGCTGCCTGGCTACCACAATATGGCACACAGTGGAATGGTGGCAGCACTCAACGCACACACACAATGTGCTACGTGTCCATTTATTTTCATGCAGATTGCGGGCGCAACGGGGTTGGTTTTAATTTTTTTTTTTACTTTATCACTTTTATTTTATTTTTATATAAGTTTTTTTATTTTTGTAAATGTTTATTTATTTTTTACCTTTTTGTTTACATTTAATGTTATTCCTATCACATAGGGGATTTTTTTTAAACCCCTATGTGATAATTTGGAGGTGGCAGGTTCTCTTTATGGAACCTTCCCTCCAACACAGAACAGATGCTCTGTGCAGTTCCTGACAGCTGGGACAGGTGACGCTGTGACTACAGCACTCCAGCCTTAGTGATCACAAGTCCTCTAAAAAACAATATATAATATGTGTGGGTGCACTTTGTAAGAAAGTATATTACTGACGTGGAAGAATCACACAGTAAAAATTTCAAAATTGTGTCAGTCATTTACAAACAGAAACTAAAAACAAGCTCAGTCATGAAGGGGTTAAGCAAACACAAGTGACCTTGCATAGTTACATAGTATTTGGGGTTAAATAAAGACATAAGTCCATCAAGTCCAACCTATTTTGTGTGTGTGTGTATAGGTCCCTGAGTGTTCTCATTCTTAAGAGTACCTGTACCCTTGTACATTACGGTTTCTCAGGAAATTGTCCAAAAGCTTCTTGAATGATTCCAGACTATTTGCGAAAATCACTGCTGGAGGCAGCGTGTTCCAGACCCTAACCGCGCGAACTGAGAAGAACCCCCTTCGCCCCTTGTGTTTGAATTTTTATTTCTACCAGTTTTAGGTGGTGGCCTCTAGTCTTTGTTACGGAATTAGTCTTAAATAGACCTTGAATAGAGATCCTTTATTGAATGACATCTATAATGTTTATACTGAAAATAACCCCACTGATGTAGAGATGAGCAAATGTATCTGCCGGGTCAGAGATTAAACCTAGGTCAGGCTGATTTGTAAATAAGAGAAATCTGTGGCTTTTAACTACTAATTCTGACTTTTAGCCTCTTTGTTTCAGTTTTGTATGTGATATTCAAATATAAAAGGTAATATTTAATTATATTATTGTGTGATTCTCTCCTCATTAGGCAGACCTGTGTGCAAAACTTCAGGACAAAATGTATAAATCTGCAATTCTCCTGATTAAATTATCACTGATGATGTACAAAGTAATATACTATCTGAAAACAAAATACTTACAGCTGCCAAATTTTAAGGGGCAGGCATGAGCATCCATGGGAAAATCTTCTAAATGCATTGGACATTCTGCTCGCACAGTCAGTCTAAAAAAGGATGAGCATTAAAACTGATAAGCATGTGTTTATTTTAATATATTCAGAGACAAAGTAAAACACATAGGCATCCAAGGTTTAAACAGGGGTGTGGAACTTATTTATAAAACTACTTGTCCAAAGGCTAAAGCGGGTGCCGAATCTACTTGTCCCTTATGACAATCTACTTGTCCCAATACAAAAAAATAGTTTTAATCAAAACTAGGGATTCACCAATACCAGTTTTTGGGTATCGAGTACAAGTACCGATATTTTGCTTTCGGTACTCGCCAATACCAAGTATTGGTGCTACCATTGGCATGGAGCAGACTTCCCGGGCAATCAGGAAGCCGGGCAGCAGGTAATGACATGCTACCCGGCTTCGTGATTGCCAGGGAAGCCAACTCCATGTTGTTAGGCCAGCTTGATTGTGATTGGCTGGGAAACTGGCTTCCCAGCCAATCAGCATCAAGCCAGCTTCCCAGCCGATAAGGAAACCGGGCAGCGAGTTATGAAGTGATTGGCTGGGAAGCCAATCAATCATTAGTCGCTGCCACGCTTCCTGATTGCATGAGAAGCTGGCTCCATGTTCCTCTATGGCACTGCAAGTCAGAGGAAATCTTCCTCTGACCAGAAGTTCCGGTACAGGGGAAGGCATCGGCCAAATACTCTGTATCCGTGCATCCCTAATCATTTGACTGTGCTAAATAGCGCTTCTCATTGGTCAGCGTGGTCACCCAATTTGCGAGCAAAATGCCTAGGGCAGGACTGCGCTGGACAGCAGTATGGGGTACAGACAGTACATATGTACTGGCGGAGGGTAAGGATTGTTCGCTGAAAGGTAAGTATAGCCGGGGGATTGGGAGAGACCGTGCCAGATTTGATCGGGTAATTCAATTTTCCCATATTACCTGGGAAAGTGAACTTGCCCTGTAATGCACATTGTGCGTGTAAAAGAGTTCTGCTGCCTGGCTACCACAATATGGCACACAGTGGAATGGTGGCAGCACTCAACGCACACACACAATGTGCTACGTGTCCATTTATTTTCATGCAGATTGCGGGCGCAACGGGGTTGGTTTTAATTTTTTTTTTTACTTTATCACTTTTATTTTATTTTTATATAAGTTTTTTTATTTTTGTAAATGTTTATTTATTTTTTACCTTTTTGTTTACATTTAATGTTATTCCTATCACATAGGGGATTTTTTTTAAACCCCTATGTGATAATTTGGAGGTGGCAGGTTCTCTTTATGGAACCTTCCCTCCAACACAGAACAGATGCTCTGTGCAGTTCCTGACAGCTGGGACAGGTGACGCTGTGACTACAGCACTCCAGCCTTAGTGATCACAAAACTGTACATTTAACTCTTCTTGTCCAGAGCAGGGCTAAATGTAAAAAAAAAAAACTACTCGCCCGGCGCTCAAAACTGCATGTCCCAGGCGTCAGGCAATAGGAATTCCACACCCCTGTTTAAAGGAGACTTCCATTAGTTAATTATTTATTTAAAACACTAACTCACATTTCTGTGCAGTAGTATATAGTGATGAGCCAAACACCCCCAAATTCAGTTCGAATTCGAACTTTAAAACATGGAAAAAGTTTGAATTTAAACTCGAAATAAATGCAAGTCTATGGGGGGTAGAACTTTGAAAATCAATTGACCCCATTTTGAAGTCTTATATGCAAGTTAATGGCAATAACAAAGGTATTAGGATTCGGGTACTGACCTGCGGGACATGTATCAATTAAACAATTTATCCAACTACAAAATGAAGACGCAGGTAAATATTAGTTTGTTTTATTACCTAGTTATGTCTTTTGTGTAAAGCTTATGTTCAAGAAGATGTTGTCTCTATTTGCTCATAAGCTTGTGTGACTGTAACCATCATGAATTTTAACAGCTTCAACTATCAATTTGTTTTGTTTTCACCAAGCAAAATATGATATATTGCTCTTTTAAATCCAAATCCTATGAAAAATGTAGGAACCTAGCTAAGCTTTCAATCAAGGATGAGCTTGATTGCACACTGCATTGCTATAAAAAGGCCAGTTGTTCACTTGGCAATCCGTAGTGGAGTGTCTAGGTCTTGTTGATTACTAAATATACCAAAAACCTTATTCCCTGATTATTTTAATCATGCAAATTACTCTTATTAAAAAAGAAGAAACATAAAGTCATATAACAATTCCATAAAAATATGGCTGCCAGCAAGAAGGATGTTTTTTTATATTATTTTCAAGGTCAAATATGCCTGGTAATAGAACATGTATATTGTAGCCTGCCAAGCCCTTAAAGCAAGGACAGCTTTCATCAAAATCTTGATTAATAGCTTCTGCTTAATGAGTTAATTACTGTCATCCAACCAACCACAAACTGGGATTCCCATTGCAATAACCATTAGTATCTTCCATGTTTGCAATCATGGGAAATATTTTAGTGATATATAGCAGTATGATGTGATTGGCATAATTATAACTGGGACTCCTAATATATCATCTAGCCACAACTGACAGTTTGGTAACTGCATTAACTTTTTTTATTCCAATATAAAAAAAAGGATTCAAACAATTGCATTTAAAAACAATATCTGAAAAACTTTGGTTTGCTTTTGGGCTGGAGAGTAACAACATTGCATGCTTAGGGCGAAATCATACTTGCCATTGCTCCTGTTATCTCCTCTGCTAATTGCATCTGCTGTTCCTAATTAAGTACTACCTCCACTGACATTTGGACTTTTTAGAAATCCAGTTAGATAAGAAGATTGCAATAGGTTCATAATCATGTTATTAGGATCATAATCATGTGGACTCTTGGCTATGCCAACACCAGCCCATACAGCTGTGAAAATCAGCCTGGTACAAGAGGACTAGGCATAACATTGTGCAGTGCTCCTAAATGTATATATATATAGATAGATAGATAGATAGATAGATAGATAGATAGATAGATAGAAATATTAACTAGAGGGAATGGAGGAAGCTTGGACTGTCAAAATGGGACATACTTTACCTCTCACACTTCTTTGATGTATTATTCATATTAATGCATTATTTCTATGCAGTTTTCTTTTGTTACCAAATGATTTGTTTTTTTATTGTGTGACAAAATATATGCAAGATTCTATAAATAAGGTATTACATTAAAATAAACAGTATTTTAACATGTGATTTGGAGCCAATTTTACCTCATTGTATAAAGCAGAGTTCCATCTTCTGTTATCCGTAAGAGTTTGTTTGGCATGGTCATATTATGGGCCACTGACTTCTTTCCATTGTGAAAAAATGTATCTGGTGTCCATATCTTACTTGCCATTAAATTATTAAGACGGAGGACTGTCATAGGACCCTTGAATTTGAGTCTTTCATCTCTCCAGCCTTGTCGAAAAAATACATCAATTGTGTATTCCTGTTTGTCAAAGAATAAATGAAGACAATGTTACATGGATTTTGATAAATATAATGAAATCAGAAAATAAATCTGAGCAATAAATCAATAGATATGCATTTATATATATGGGAAAGTCTAAACAAAAATTACATTATATTTAATTATATTCTGCCAACTTTTTTCTTTGTTTATCTATAATCAAATGATGTTCAAACATTTAAGATGAGTAATAGTGTGCCCATGCAAGTCAAAATGACAGGTGCTGCTCACGGCCATTTCGACTTTCCCCAACTTCTACAATACTCTTCCTTCCTGCACTTGATTCATCTCTAAGAGCTCTCAGAAATACCTGGATGTTGTGGGGAAGCACTTTAGTTTTTCCATGGATTTAGTTCCTGGCCCGCGCAGCCGATTGTCAGGTCTAAACACTGCCCTTTATTCACATAAGGAAAAAAGTATCCCAAGCCCATGCTGAAGGGGAAAAGTGACAGATTCACAGATTCAAATGTATCTAAAACCAAAATGTTTCTGTTCTGGAAAGAGTGGACAATGACCTCAAAAAGGTTTTAATGTCTGTGGCTTCACATGGTCACCTTAGAAATTAGAAATCATCACATTAATTATTAAAAGTCAAATGTGTATTATTACCCAAACACTGTCGAAGAAATGTTTCTAATTTCAAAGAACTACATTTTAAACAGAATCATAAGGGAACATACATCTGCAGGAATTAATATTCATCTACCATTTATAATAGAGCTCCTTTAACCCCTACGTGACGGGAGACGTACACTGTACGGGACGAATTATTTGAGAATCAGCCGTTACCATTCATTAATGGATGCCTCGGTATAGAGGCATGAATTAATGGAAGAGTTAACCTTTTTCAGACACCTGATCCCTTTCAGGAATCGGGTGTCTGAGAGTGAAAGCAGAGCCACATTTGCAGCTCTTGCTGTCACTCTGACAACTGTGATCGGGAAAGCTCGATTGTATACCAGCTTTTTAAAAAAACTTTCAGGAATAGATACATGATGTATCTATTCCTGAAAGAATGTTTCCGTTTTCTGGAACGATCAGAAAACCTTTTGTGACAGCTAATCCTGAAATGCTGCAGGATCAGTATCACTAAGGTTATTATTGGCTGTTCTTAAGTTTGAACAGTGGCGTCGCTACAGGGGGGCAAGGGGGGCGAAACGTCGAGACAAATATTCGCTCCCCCATTCTCATTCCTTATTAATGTATCTATTATTCTGATCATGCTATTAATTAACCATTCTATCATATATTCTTGAATGGGATGTTCATAGGTGGAGTGAGCAAAGCCTATGTCCCTCCACTTTTGAATGAACCCAAATTAATTTTTCAATCATGTATTCAATGAATTTTTCAATCATGCTATCATGTCTTTCTTGAAATGGGTGGTATAAATGGAGTGAGCGTATAAGGAGACATCTGATCAGCCGGTTTTTTTTATTACTTGTACTGTATGTGAATCAATCTTTTAAATATTACTAAGATTAAAAATACTTTGTTACTGCTAAATTGCTTTGGATTTGTCATTAGGTGCCCAACAAACCCCCATCTTTTTTCTTTCCTTTTTATATCAAAGTTCTTAGGGGTGTGGCACCAACTACTCAGGCCTCGGCCATAAATACAAATTTAAGCTTAGTTTATATGGCCGACGCTGGGGGGGCCGACGCCTGGTGCTCAAGACTGAATAGGTGCCCGACCCTGGGGCACCACCTGCTTGCTGCTACTGTACTGATCTCTGCAAAGGCTTCCCCCACCCCAGCGTTGGACCCCTATTCAGCCTTTGGCACCACCTGCTTGCTGCTACTGTGCTGATTCTGCAGCTGGTGCCCAAAACTGAATTATAGGGGCCTGACGCTGAGGGGGGAATCCTTTGCAGAGATCAGTACAGTAGCAGCAATTTGCTGGCCTGGTGCCCAAGGCTGAATAGGGGCACGGCATGGCTTCCCCCACCTCAGCATTGACCCCTATTCATCCTTGTGCACCAGCTGCTTGCTGCTACTGTGCTGAATCTGCAACAGGAGCAGCAAGCAGCTGGTGCCCAAAACTGAATTATAGGGGCCTGACGCTGAGGGGGGAATCCTTTGCAGAGATCAGTAGCAGCATTTAGCTGGCCTGGTGCCCAAGGCTTCCCCCACCTCAGCATCGGGTCCCTATTCAGCCTTGAGCACCAGGATAGCTGCTTGCTGCTACTGTGCTGATCTCTGCAGAGATCAGCACAGTAGCAGCAAGAACTACTTAAACCGGCGCGCAGTGTGCATCTTCTGAGAAGATACGCTATTAGCGTAGCGGGAGCGATGCAAAATGCACAGCCGGCTTCCCCGCTATGCTAATTGTATGCAGCTTCTGTCGCAACTGCAGGACGCAGATGCCATCCGCAATTAAATCAGCTCTCGGCTCCCATCGGTTGCGGCATGCAATGAAAATTATTAGTGCCCCCCCAGATCTGACTGGGGTATCTTATGTGCCCCCCTAAATATTGTTCCTAGAGTCGCCACTGAGTTTGAAGCAGACTAAAGGTGCCCATACACTGTACGATTCTCGCACGAGAATCGCGGGAAGTCCCGCAATCGTACGATAATCGTACAGTGTATGGAAGGCGTGCAACCATTTCTACTGTACGGTCACACGTCTTCCATCGAACAAGCAGGCTTGAAAACCCTGGCCTGCTTGTTCGACAACTGCCGAACGGGCCGGTGTGCGCACACTGCCCGTTTGCAGTGATCGGATGATCACTGATCCGATGATCGGATGATCGATGATCGCAAGTACGATCTGCCTGCCCAAGATGGGCAGATCGTACAATCTTTTAATAAGCTTACGACCATCGCAAGACAAAAGTCTTGCGATGGTCGTAAGGTGTATGGGCACCTTAATAATAACCAAAAATTGATTAATTTGTTTAATTTGTTTTTCACCCTAAGGGGTTAATTTTGTTGAACCCCCTCAAGACAGCGATGTTTAAAGTATGTCGCTGTCACTAAGTGTCACACTTAGTGACAGTGACATTGTATGCTAGGTGACCACTTTTAGCTTTAGCTTTTAGAGAAAAAAAGGTTAAAATGTTAGGTTTTAGTTTTAGGCCGAGAAGTACAGAAACATTTCCAAAATCCAAGGAATGTGAGGTTTTTCCAAATAAAGGACAAATAAATTAATGTATTTATTGCATTTTTATTTAGCTGTGCTGTTTTTGTAAAAAATACTACAAATCAAAACTGGGCAAAAGGTGTTCTCTTCTCTTTTTTAATATTTTATTTGTCCTAAGTGAGGTGTTAGGGCTACATATTTATATCACATATGTGTACCTATCTGTCCTCTAAAAAACAATATATAATATGTGTGGGTGCACTTTGTAACTCGCAACTCTGACCCGGAAGCTGAGCAGAGCGGCTGGACGCACTGGCATGTGCAGCGGTGTGCCGACACGCCTTGTGATCGAGGACCGGGACCTGAGGATCGAGGAGGACCGAGGACGAGAGCTGCAGGACCAGGGGTTCGGAGGACATGGAGCCGGACAGACGGACGGAGCCAGTTACGGACGAAGGAAGGATGGTGAGAGGAGAAGACCGAGGAGCCGGGAGCACCACTGCGGACCAGACCAGAGGGGCGGAGAGGAGAGCTCGGAGAGGAGCGGTGACCAGGACAGGCGGCAGGACTGCAGAGTGGTGACCTGGGCTGATGGAGCGTGTGGGGGTGAATGACTGCGGGAATGTGTGGGGTGAGGGACTGCAGGAGTGTGTGGGGTGAACGGTGCTGTAAGAAAGGAGAGAGAGAGGGGGGAAGTGCTGTGGGAAGTGTGGACTTAGTGGGGAAGTGTGAAACTGCAAGTAGAGAGGTAAGAGGGGTAGCCAGAGGGTTAAACGTTGCTAGGCTTTAGTGATAGTTGATAGTAAAAAAAAAAAAAAGGGGGGGGACAGTGGTGTATGTGCGAGTGTGCATATATAGTTACTATATATATTACTGTATATATATTTATATATTAAATAATACAGTTTAGATATTTACTATTGTGATTAGAGTGTATATGGGAATAAGGGAGGTATCATTAGCTGGGACTTAAACTATTTAAGCCCAGCAAACAGTACCCTTAACAGTACACTTTAACTCATGTATTCAGTAAAAATCAGCTAGACACTAAGTGTATATCTGTGCATCTGCGGTGCGTTAATTTGTAACATCAGCTAGTCTTCAAGTATTTTATCTGAAGGGATTTACTTAGTAATTGATTAAATAATTATCAACTACTGAATAAATGTTATCGGTTGGGCATTGAGCAGAGCAAGTACAAGATCGGGAACCGGGATCTAGGACGGAGGGCCAGACAAATCGGAAGGACTGCCGGAGACGGCATCAGACGGTCTTTCCAGCATTATCAGACAAAGATAGATGAAAAGACGGAAGGACGGACGTAAGAAAAAAACCTACGATCGGACCAGATCATAAGAGCGGGAAAGAACAGAGCTGCTAGATCAGGTCTTATGAAAGAAAGGAGGGGGGCCTATAAATTGTAAATTGTATTTTTGTGGTTTGTGATTTTCGGTAGTGTTTTCAGAGATTGTAGAGGGGGGCTAGATTGAGTAGAGGGAAGGGGGAAAGTGCTTTAGGGATAAAATGTAACCGTATTATAATTAAATTAAACCCAGGGCAGTAGTGTAAAACAAACCCAGGCTATAGTGTTATTTAACATCAGAACCATAACAAGTTAAATTAACCCCAGAGACGTAGTGTAATTAAATTAAACCCAGGGCTTTAAAGTATTTAACTACAGGGTAAATCACTAAAATCGTAGGAGCACAGGGGCATCAGGAATACAAATTTAATAGAAAAATAGCCATAGTCAGAAGTATTAAAATAATTAAGGATAGCGAAATAGTCAGCTGAGAACAATTAGGCCTAAAGAAAGGGATATATAAATAAATAACCTAAATATTTAAAAGGGGGGATAAAATGTCTTCCATGAGTGTGTGTGCTACCAAGTGCACGTCATGCGCAATGTATGCGTTCCTTGAACATGCGTTTGAGGGGGAATACATTTGCGCTAGATGTGAGCGAGTTGTTTGTTTGGCCCAGATCCTGGATCTAAGTAAAAGGCTGGCAACACTGAAGAGCATAACCAACATGGAAAGGAGTCTGGACCTGACGCACCAGGCTCTGTTGGAGGGGGGCATGGATGAGGAGGGGGGGTTGGAGGAGCAGGATCCGGGGTTAGAAGCTGGATCACGGTTAGAAGGAGGGGTAGAGGGAAGAGTGGGAGAGAGTTCAGCCTTGATCTGATTAACCCCAACAAATATGCCAGGTTGCAGGATGTTGGGGATATTAGTTCAGGAGTGACACTGCTGGAGCACGGCGCCTCCTCTATCCGTAGGGGGAGTGACTGCTCCAGCAAGGATGGGAGCAGGATGGGGGGCAGGAGAAGCAGATCTTGGTGGTTGGAGACTCCATCATCAAGCGGACAGACAGGGTAATCTGTCATCGGGATCGCGAACGCCAAACAGTCTGCTGCTTACCTGGAGCTCGTGTTCGGCAGCATATTTCAGAAACTGAGCACTGAACAGAAATGAGAATGTTTTTAGAATACTTTACATAAGGCTTTTACCAAGTGTATACCATTGGGGAACAAAATTAAAAGATCAAAAACTAAGCCTGTATGGATAAATAGATTGGTAAAGCATCAAGGACAAGAGAGAGACATTTAGAACATATAAGAAGGAGGGGACGACATTGGCGTTCAATAATTATAAATAATGTAACAAAAGATGTCAAAAAATAATTTGGGTGGCTAAAAGAGAGTGTGAAAAATATATAGCCACTGTAAGTAAAAAGAATCCCAAAAATGTTTACCAGTACATAAATAGTAAAAGAGTAAAGAAGCAGCAGATAGGCCCAATAATGGATGAAAGCGGGAGTTAGTCACAAACGACAGGGAGAGGGCCGAGGCGTTAAATACCTTTTTCTCATCAGTATAAACTCAGGAAAAAGACGGGGGTATTATACATAGGAACGCACATAGTTCATCCCAAAATATTCCACAATGGACAGAAACCGAGATACAACAAAGACTCCAATTACTTAATGCAAATAAAGCATTGGGACCAGATAATCTACACCCCAAGGTACTTAAAGAACTAAGCTGGGTCATAGCGGGACCATTATACATAATTTTTAAAGATTCCTTAATGACTGGTAGAGTGCCAAGAGACTGGCGGAGGGCAACAGTGGTTCCGATATTTAAAAACGGGTCCACATGCCATCCGGGGAACACTTAAGGACCTCTTAGCAGAATTTGTTCAGAATAATGGTATAGTAAATGACAACCAGCATGGATTTAGGAAAGACCGTACCTGTCAGAAAAACCTGCTAACTTTTTACGAGGGGGTAAGTAGAGATCTGGACAGAGGGAGGCCAGTGGATGTGGTATATTTGGACTTTGCTAAAGCGGTACCACATAAACGTCTATTAAACAAACTGAGGACTATGGGTATAGACAGAATAGTGTGTACATGGATAGAAAACTGGCTACAGGAACTGGTACAAAGAGTATCGATAAATGGCTCCTTCTCGGATTGGGCTAGGGTCATAAGCGGCGTGCCGCAGGGTTCTGTACTGGGTCCCATGCTTTTTAACCTATTCATTAACTATATTGGGGAGGGGGTAATCAGCCAAGTTTCAGTGTTTGCAGACGATACCAAAATCGCAAGGACAATAGACACTGAATCAGACATCATAACATTACAGGAGGATCTGGATAAAATTGGGGAGTGGGCAACTACATGGCAGATGAGGTTTAATGTAGATACATGTAAAGTTGTGCACTTTGGGGTTAAAAATAAGAAAGTGGATTACACACTAATGGCAGCTCCACTGGGGAAGTCCGAAAGGGAATTAGACTTGGGGGTCATTGTAGACCACAGACTGAATAATAGCTTGCAGTGTCAGGCTGCTGTAAACAAAGCGAGTAGGGTCCTGTCCTGTATTAAGAGGGGAACGTTATGCAGGGACAAGTCTTTAATTGTGCCACTTATTAGATCACTGGTTCAGCCTCATCTGGAGTATGCGGTCCAGTTTTGGGCACCAGTGAACAGGAAGGATGTCCTCGAAATGGAAAGAGTCCAGAGGAGGGCAACCAAACTCATAATGGGGATGCAGTACCTGAGCTATGAGAACAGCCTACTAAATGTAAACATGTTCTCATTGGAAGTAAGGAGATTAAGGGGGGGACATGATTTTCATGTACAAAATGTTCACCGGGGATGGCGACATTAGCAGCAAACTTTTTACAATTAACTCCATGACAAGGACGAGAGGCCACTACCTAAAATTGGTGGAGAAAACATTTCAGCACAAGGGGCGCAGGGGTTTCTTCTCAGTTAGATCAGTCAGGGTCTGGAACTCTCTGCCACATGCTGTGATTTCGGCTGAGAGTGTGGAATCATTCTAGAGGCGATTGGACGATTTCCTCAGAGACCGTAATATACAAGGCTACAAGTACCGTTAAAAATTACAATACACAGGAACCCATACATACACATACACACAATAGGTTGTACTCGATGGACATGTGTCTTTATTCAACCTCAAATACTATGTAACTATGTATATTACTGACGTGGAAGAATAACACAGCAAAAATGTGAACAGTGCGTCAGTCATTTACAAACAGAAACTAAAATCAAGCTCAGTCATGAAGGGGTTAACTCCTCTTAGGTGATGGGCAAATCTGTGTTCAATTCACTGAGGGTTCAGAGAATCTGCGTAAAAATGTGGCAAACCCAAAATTTGTTGAAATTACGAATTACATTATTTTTTTGCTAATAGACTTTGATGCTTCCAGGATGACAAGGAAAAAAAACACCAATCCTTTAAATTACATATCAGGGGAATACCAAAAAGCTGTATGTGGTGTCATGAAACAATATGTCGATTTTGAAAAATGTACTTTTAGCTTGGCTTACATACAACAGCAGCACCCTAATCTAATGCATTTAAACTTTTTTTAGGCAGGTTTAATTGAGACTCCTGCTTTTTAATCACGTGGTAATCGGCCTAAATTGACCAATGAAAGTAGCAAGCCATGACATATCTAAAAGCTATAGAAAGGTTTCCTCCTAAAAATAAAACTAAAGCACTCAATGTCTTACAATTTGGCCAGTGGTACAACAGTTTGAGAGTATCACACAGCAAAGTCAAAACACAAAAAGAACATTTAAAGATCACAAACCCACATTACCACACCCCTTCCCATCCCTGTATCCCCATTTATTTCCAATAATCAAAATAATAGGCATCAGGTATGTTTTTACTTAAAAATGGCCACCATCAGAACAGTACTCAAACACTTGAATAGGCAGAAAGTAGAGAGGAACAATGAAGATTTTAACTTGCAATTAAAATTAGTGTGAGAGACAACTTTAAGAGGGAAAGAAGAACCAGGTTTTATCCTAAAACAAATGCATGGGAAGCATGTTGGCAGCTTGGTTGAGCCGCAAATAAAAAAGGGGAGGCCAGGCAGTTTTATCTTGAAATAGAAATTAGAGTGTAGATAATAGCCAAATATATTTTTGAGGGGTAGTATAGAATCAGAGAACTAGAAAAGGCTGCAAACCTTGAGAGACATTAAAGGATTTACCTTGCAGCACACATTAACATTTTGCAGCTGAAGTTAAGCTGCAGAAATATTGTGTGGCAGCTTTAAAGTGTCTGAGCAATGGAAAAGCCTGCAAACTTTGAGACACATTGCAGGATTTACTGTGCAGCAAACATTCAAAATGATTCAGCTGAGGTTGAACAGTGGAAACATTGTGTGGCATCTTTACAGTACCTGAGCATCAAAATAGACCAAAAACATAGGACACATTGCAGGAATTACCCTGCAGCAAGCATCAGAAATTTTGCAGCTGAAGTTACTTATAAACATAAGATAAATCCCTTTCGGGGATCATAGAATTGAAGGCACATTGGTCATTAGAGGGTATACTGCCACCATCAGAAAACATGCTTCATATGTTGTCTATAAAGCCACACAGTGTGTACTCCAGGAGGAACACAAGAGGGATTATGGCTCACCATTTTTGTTGCCTCCTCAAAAAGTGCCAAAATGTTGCAGTTGTCCTGAATGATAAGCCACAGAAACAGTAAAAAGAGCCCAGAGCCTGTCCTCATGCCAGAATCACAGAGGTACTTGTTGATGACATGCTGCTGTTGGTGAGGACAGCCTAGCCAACACTAAGTTCCAGCACATGGGGTTTTCACACCTAATAAGGTTCCCAGTCAGCAAATGTTGGTTCTGCATTTCTGCCAAGCAAGCCATGGCTTAGTATGACTGCCTAAAGTGCCCACAAACCCTCCTGACTTTCCTGGTAAAGTGCAGCCAGTAAGTAACTTTGCCTGGCCTGAAAATGAGGTAGTGTCAGTCACCTCCTGGCTTGGGCCTGCAGCTTTGGCCCAGTGTGGCTCCTGTCCCCCAGTCATATGAGCTGAAACACAGAATGACAGTGTTTAGCCTGGTACTTTTCATATACTCTGGGGCTCTTGGAGGTGGGGGAGGACTGTTGGTTCCAAAGAGTCAGAGGATGAGGCCTGTGAAGATTAGGGAGTACAGATGACGGCACTGCCACCATATGACAAGACACGTGGTGGCACCACCAGCTCTAATGGTGTGCTCCATCCTGCAATTCTTCATATCCACCAGAAGATTCACCCAGTGTGCAATGATGTATAATTAGTGTTGCTGATGCTGACAATGTGGTCCAGCAACAGGCACATGCTGGTGAGTGAAAGAAATGGTCTTCTGGGCAAAATAATGGTCTCTGGGTACTTGCCACTGTGGTGTAGCACAGACCATAAACTCGCAGAATGGGGGTTATTTCACAAGCTTGAATACAAGCAGCTGCAAAACCAGCAGTTTTGTCAATCTGGCATTAAGACATTGGGCATGGAGGTGATTTGGGGATATTTATTCTTCCACTTCAGCACCTGCAGATGAGACACCTGCCTTGTGAAAGATGCATTTGGAGTGGGTGGGAAGGGTATAGGAGAATGTTGCAGGGGTTCAAGCCTTTACCTTACCCTTCTCGGCATGGCCCCATCATCCTCTTACCCACTTGGTATGGCATATCCTAAGCCTATAATCCCCTTGTAAGACTTTTCTACCTGTACCTGGAGGCCACAGATGTTCTGGTGAATGTAACAGGGTAATGCTATGGAGGGGGGAGATCCAGAAAGTGATCAATGAGGAGAAGGTGTGTGGCTGACTTGTCCTGTTGATGAGCTAATCCCACCAAGCTCTGTGGTGCAGAGTCATGTGGTTTCTCAAGAATGTAGTGCTCAAATGGCTGGTATTTTTACCATGGCTGATATGCTGAAGGCTGAGAATACAGACCACAACAGTGCTGTAAGCAGAAAATACATTACAAAAGGCCTACTTTGCAGAGCTGGATCAGAGTGGACCAGCACTGAGTATGGCAGTGTCCTGTACCTGTGGAGCAGTGCTGCCAGATGGATTTGGATGGCTGCTCCTTCCAGTCCTCTGCAAGCTCTTCCTGCCCCTGGACAAAACCCTTTACTCCTCTCCAATCGATGGCACCCATGAATGGTCTGTCACTTCATCATTCACCCCTCCTCCTGAAGACAATTTTACACTAAGCTCCAGCTGCTGGAACATTGTTACCTGCTGATCCCTGTCTGATGTTCCCTGACTACTGTATGGCTGAATCCTCCTCTCCCTCTATGGCCATGGAGCTATCTTCTTCATCCTCAATATGTGAAAGGAGAAACACTTGCACATAACCCAGATAATCCTCTTGAAACAAGTCAGTGTTTGTGTAATCAAATAATTGTGACTCCTCATTGACAGTTTGTCAGGCTATGACTGCATAAACAGGAGATGAGGCATTAGCAGCACTTGCACTCAACTAGCTGCTTTGTGCCTGAGGAGGAGGAAAACAAAGACCATAAATTTGTAGGTACCATGAACCTCACCCTCCCCTCCACCCAAATTTGCTGCAACCCCGCCATGCAGCAAACCGTAACCCTTAAGTAGGCCACTGCTTCCAAACTAGGGTGAATTCCAGCAGTCTGAAAATGTCTGCTGTTACTGGAGGATGAAAGCTGATTCCTAAAAATGGTTTGCTATCAGTCATTTCCTATTAAATAATGTTATCTACTTTTTTTAAGAAGATAGACTAATGAAGATAATTGCCATGTTAGATGCTCTGCTGAAGTTCCTACAAAAAAGTACTTAACTACAGTACTTTTCTGATATACATGAAAAACATTTAAACATTGATATCTAATATAACTGCCTGTTTGTTTTTTAAATATGGGTGTAAAGTAATGGCTGACTTTGTCCTGCATAAGCTTGCTGCCTGAATGTTGTGTTGACTATCTTGCTTCAGTAGTTCCTGAATCACTGACACAGAACCAAACAACACGCATATAGATTAGGAAAATCAAGAGAACATTTTTTAAAATGAAGCCTTTTCTCATTTCTTGAACATGAACACATGTTCACTATTTATCATACTGGAAATGAATAGCAAAAAATGTAAAAAGTAGTTAGATTTCATATGTTCTATGCACATGACTATTATACATCATTCCAAAGTTATAATTTCTAGCAACTTTAAAGATCAGCTTGTAGCCAGTTTATATTTAAAATATTCAACATAATAAGCAATTTTAGCACATTTTATATGTAGGTCAGCCATGACATATGAAAAAGGGAATATGAGGAATATAATGCACAGATGCTTGGCAGGTAAAATTAGTCTTTTACAAGTTCATTACCATATGCAAATATGAGTCATCTTTTTATTCTCATTGTGCAAAGACCTTGAAGTGATATTCCATGAGCACAGAACGTAACATAAGAAAAACTGTGAATCTCACCATATCATGATCGGAAACTGGTCCAAAGCTGGTGACGAAGATGTCTGTGTTCACTTCAGTTACACGCTCTGTTGAAGCAGGAAATGAGGAAGTTCAATATCTACTAACAATCTTCATTAGATCTAAAATAGCCATTTTTCCCACTAATAAGAATAATACATATTGTACATATAAATGTCTATTTATCTATAAAACATTGTCTATTTTAGAGATTATTATAATCCATTTTTCACATTTAAAATGTCATTAAAAAATCGAAATTTAAATGTGGACATCTTTGATTGGAAATTTTTTTAGCAATCTATATTAATGTTAGACATTGAAAGGTTACAGCTTTTGTCCGTAGCTGATCCTAATCCAATGTCAGGAAAAGACTTGCTAGAAATAAAGAAGTTATTTTGAACCCTGATGTACTGGCATAAGGATAAACGTAAAGGGTATCTGTGGTCTATGGTCTATCTATCTATCTATGGTCAAAATCTAAAAATAAACATGTACTTGTGTTTTGAATTTTTATAAGTTCTATCCCACTCATATTAATCATATCTTTTTAGAATGGGGTAGACAAACTCTGGCCCTCCAGGTGTATTGAAACTACAAATCCCATCATGCATATGTCTATGGGAGTCATGCTTGTGGCTGTCGAAGTCTTGCAATGCCTAATGGAATATGTAGTTGCACCTCAGCTGGAGTGTCGGAGTATGCCTACCCCTTATCTAGAAGTTTCAAAATGTATTGCAGTTGCTCATAGGATATACTTCTTCAATGCACTGACATAATTTTACTGAGCCCTGTGAATATGCACTTTCATGTGTTACAACTCTTACAAAGCTTGCCTTCTGAACTACAACTTAACGTCTCAACAATATAACATTATCACTGCTTGCTGGAAGCAATGCATGATGGGATGTGTAATCTTGATAAGTCGAGACTACATTATGGGAGACAGCAGGGAAAGAGATGCAAGGCACACTGGCAATCCATGAAGTTGTTGAACGTGATTTGCAGACAGAATGCAGCATTTACTAGATAAAAGGGTTTTAAGTTAGCTTTGAGTACATTATCAAAAACAACTATAGTATGTATTCCCAGTACAATGCTGATGTTATAAGAGGATAGTATATGCTCCAACTGCTCTTTCAAAACTGGCCCCACCAATTTTACTCGTAATCTGTCACATGTTAAAAGAAAACAAAACAAATAGAACTTTGGGCTTTGCCATTTTGGGCTTTTACAAATGTATTTTTTTTGTCTGGAGTGGGGGTTAGTATAAAATGCTTTTATAATGTTCCCACTCATGTCCACTTCTTATCTGACACATCTAAAATTTCCAACGAGCACTTCCACTTTGTGTTTCCGACTTCTTTTTTATATAATTTCACTGTGGACATTACCAATTAAATAGATTTGTTTTTTATATAGATTTATTTGCAGCAGCATTTGGTAGCATCAACAGGGAAGTCAATGCTGAAGAAAACAGGCTATTCTGCATAGAGTTAACAGCTATTGTGGGTATACATACAAATAGAAACTTTTAAAAATATTCTATCTTTAAAGTGTATGTAAGGGCAAAGGGACTTCTTTTTTAGTTTTAGATTGTGTGTGAAAGAAATAGTCTCTCTTTCTAGTTATTATTGCTGCCTGTCCCTACTAGGGGAGGTTCACCCCTTTAATTGTCCTGGTGACCATTGTCACAGGCAAAAAGTAAAGCTGAGTATACGTCGAACAACTTTAAAGTGACATTAAACCCTCAGATGTTTTTACATAAAACAATACTGTAATACTGTAATGTGTGCCTTACTGTAATCCATGGTTGTTTCCCTTCTCTTTGCTGCTCTTCCTTTTAAATCTGTTCTCATGCTGGTCAGAACTTCTGTTTTGCATCAGACTGCCTTGTCTCTGAAATGGATACATGGTGTCTGTGTGTAGGTTCACAACCTGAGCCAGCACTACAGGAAGAGGCACTCAGCGGCAAAGGGAAGTTCTCCCCAAGCATGAGAAGACATGAGGATTTAAAAGGAAGAGCAACAAAGAGAAGGGAAACTACCATGGATTACAGTAAGGCACAAATTACAGTATTGGTTTATGTTAAAAAATCTGAGGGTTTAATGTCACTTTAACTGAATCTTTAAGCAGTTGAAATTCACTCCGTAGGTGGCCTTATCTGGTAACTCCTGGCTGGCATCCTTCGATTGAAAATTCAGAAGAGCTGAATGTAAAATTGTCAGCCAAACAGGGCCTGTTTAGTGTGGATAAAGGAATCTGCTAGAATTTTTTAAAGAGCCTAAAAAAAAATCTAACATTGTACACCTAGGTTAAGGGAAAACCTCCGTGTTTGGGATCACTGTGAGGGGATTTCTTCTTTTCTTGTTGCGCCTTCTGGATAGGAAGTGAAGAGAAATCTCCCTAGCAGGACACAGACAGCCAAAAAAAAAAAACCCTGACCAGGGATTTAACAAAAAACAAACAAAAAAACTTCAAAAGGAAACTTGTACAGAGATAATCTATTTAGTCTGACATGGATGTACCCCCCTGGGCGGAGTGTGACTCTGTCATATTGTGGGACAGCCAATGAGAGACACTGTAGTGTATGTACAGTACGGCAGCCAATCACTGGGTTTCTCTCAACCAGTGATGCATGCTGGGATAGGGTACATATACTGGTGGGATTTGCCATGTGCTCAGACTAGCCGGGACCAGCCATGGATTAGGGCTGGGTGCTGTTCAGCCTGCCCCCTGGGCTAGGCCTAAGGCCGGCAGGTAGGCATAGGCTGGTGTGAGGGAAATGTTTCCCTGAGACCTCCAACATGGAGGAGGTCTGTATTGCTGTTAGAGGAAGAGGCCCAGGACCAGTGATGGCTCTTGAAGTATCCTGGAATTCAGAGGACTTCAGGAGTATGGCTGGTGTCTTTCCTATTGAGGATCTGTGTTCATCCTTGCTCATCTGCTAGTTCAGTTGCTATCCACTGCCTCCCAAGTGGATCTACACTGAGATGTTAACCAGGTCTGGTGAGTCTGGAGTCTGTGTTTGTTACACCCTGGAAGCTTAGGATCCCTCTACCCTCTCTCCCCAGTGAAGACGTTCAATAAAACGTTATACTGCATTATACTACTGGAGTGGACATCAGTTTGTGGGCACTAGAAGAAGGGCGGTTAATGCTAATGGGTGGGCAGCTGAAGATAATACCCTAGACAGACTAGAGATGAACCGGGCATTCAGCGGCTTTTTCGGGGGTGAGCGCTACACTCTTTTAACACATTAAATATTGTTTTATTTATTTTACCAAAGCTCCTGTAATTCAGCAGCAACTATTTGGCCCTTTTTAAGTTCTATTAATTGCATCATGCTTCTTTGAAAAAGTTGCATATCAAAGTGCTAATTGACACACATTGTTTGCAGCTAAAACATAGTGCTATAACTAGAAGTCAGCCAACACTCAGGATGTGTTGCTAGTTTGCAGTCAACTGTCTCATTTCAGTTATATTTATATTGGTGAAATATTTGCTTCTTTTCAGAGGCGTAACTAGAACCTTCAGGGCCCCAGTGCAAGAAACCATGAAGGCCCCCCCCCCCCCACCCACAGGGGCCT
>NW_017306729.1:831192-846968 GCF_000935625.1 Nanorana parkeri
TATATATATTATATACTGTATATACACACACACGCATATATATACAGGTGTGGCAGCAGTGGGTAAGCAGCAGTAGTCAATGGAACATGCGATAGCCATAGATTATTTCTACTAAGCAAAACATTTAGAAAATTGTCTATGACTTTTTTTTGTAAAGAAAATTGTAAAATGACACTAAACTCAGGAGTTAAACCTTAAAAATGCATTCAAGTACCTTTCACTATTAACACAAATGTTGCTTATTTGTGTTTCACTCAGATGTAGATCCTCAAATAATTTCGGGAACTCGTGCTGACACTCTGCTTTCTTCTGGAGGGTGGCTGCTTTTGTTCCCCATGGTCCCTGTGTATGTTATAAAGTATCCACCACTCCAAGCTCACTCCTGCGATGGACTACAATCTCATGTTTAGTTTACTATTTTGTATTGAGATTGTAGTCTATCACAGGAGTGAGCTTGGAGCAGTGGCTACTTTACAACACACACACAGGGAGCATGGGGAACAAAAGTAGCCAAGGGGATTGCGGGGTGTGCGGACCGCAACCGGGTGCCACCATTGGAGGGGTGACACCAAAATGACTAAGAGTCATTTTGGTGTCACCCGCTATGAAATGTCGGGCACTCGGTCACGGACCGAGAGCCCAACAGCGTCAGGAGTGTGGAGGGGATCCGGCGGTATACCTTATCCCGCCGGGTGAACGTCCCCTCCACTCTCTGCCGGCGTCCATCACCAAGATGGCCATCGGCAGTCATCAAAGTCCAGCGCGATGACGTCATTGCGCACGCGCGGCACCGTCACGGCGGGGTGTCACCCCGGGTTTCGGGACTGCGTGCGTTCCACCGTGGAACGCGGAAGTGCGCCGAGAGCGTGCTCGGCTCCTCCTAGTTACGGAGGCCTATTTAAACGGCCAGCTGAGACAGCATGGCGTTCCTGAATTGAGCAGAAACGCCTGCTGTCTCCTGGGACCCTCCACTTGCCTCTTAGCAGTGCCTCCATCGTTGACTGGATCCGGACCCCTCCGAGGAACCCCTGCTTCTCCAATTGAGCCTGTTTTTCAAACAAACCGCAAGTACCGAGTGCTGTTGCACCCTCTTGTCATTTGGGACTATTTAAGTAACGCCTGTATAGGCTTAAACTGCTAAGGGGGATTTACACTTGCTTTAGATACATTTATTTGTGGAATCCTGCGGTCATACAGCTTGATTATCAATTACCACATCTCCTCAAACCTAGTTTACGTAGTAGAACCTTTTCTGTTGCCTTATTATTTATCCTGAGGCTGTGATGCGAGGAACCCTAACTCTCTGTTAAAACTGAGAGAGTGAAACCAGGGTTCCATACCTGAGAAGCCTCCGCAGCTGCGATCCCCACTACTACAGTCCATTCAGGCGTTACAGTGGCTCAAAGAGTCTAACTCTTCCCTACTATTTTTAAAAATTACAAAAAAGTTTGCCTTTACTTAAATTTTAATCTCCATGCTTGGTGTAAACAGCTCTGCTTTTCCTGGGGTATTGAAGCCAGCTGTCCTCTTTTTGATAGAATAAGTCACAGTATGCAATAGCTCTGGGAGGCGTATCCAGCTCAGGCAATGTGCACATCTAGTGGTCTATTTGGTCATAGCCTCAGTTATCTGAAGTCAAGGCACAGTCTTTATATTTTAAGACACTGCATAGGGCCTGACCCAAATCAGCATAGTGAGAAATCTGGAAAACATTTTATTCCCATTAATAAAACCACAGTACCCACTACATAAATAATTGTCCGGCTATTTTTTAAGTGCGTTTTACCTTATTAAAAATCCTACCTAGCTTCCCCCTATGTAATGTAAAAGGAGGGGGTGAAGAGTTAATGTTTACCATAATTAATACTGTCTTTACTGTGCTTGCTGGTTTCATTATGAGTTGTAAACCAGATCTGAACACTGTCTTTTCTAAGAAAGGGTTAAAGATTTAGAAGCATTGTATGTGAAGGAAAGGAAACTGAGTGTTTCCAGTCTTTCTATGGATACAGACTCCCTTTCATATTGCTCAAAATAGCTTGCAGTCTTCGCAAGGGTCTGTTCCAAAGAAACACCTAAAAGGTAAGATTTTTAAAATTAATTATTTGTAGGTATTCTGTGTGAATGGGCACGCATAACTTGCAGAATTGTATTCCTAATAAGAGCACAGAATGTATTTTCTGAAGCATTCATCTGAATATAAAGTATATAATCAAGCCAAGGGCTGCAAATTGTAATATATATATATAACATCACTCAAATATACATGCTGCAGCCTGTGTGTAGAATTTGATCTGTGTTAAAATACCTTTCTATTATTATTTTAACACTAAATAATAATAATATTATTATTAAACAAATAAGCAGAACACAAACATTATTGGCGGTTTAGCAATAGTACAGAAAACATTTTTTGTGTTAGAACATTCAGTAAAAATACAACAAATACAAGGTCAGCAAGAAAACTATATAATCAGTGAGTAGTATAGTATAGATTGTGCACCAAGGTCAGTCACAAAAAAACTATTTGTGTAATTTTCATTGCCCTGGGTTTTGAAACTACCTAAAGTACAAGATGGAAACTGTCTCTTATTCGCCTGAACCTTCCCTGTCACTCTTTACTTATGATTCATCTGTGTTGGCAGACTGCATTTAAATGTGACGGAGGGACAATGCAAATATATTTTTTTGTTTTCACGGCAGCCTCAAATGTACGGCATAACATGTTAACAGAAATACAACATGGTTGATATTTGTCAGCCAACAGTGACAAATTGAAATGAAAAACAAAATGCACATAAAACCTTGCGTATATACTCGAGTATAAGCCGTCCCGAATATAAGCCGAGGTACCTAATTTTAGCACTACATAAAAAAAAAGATATTTAGAAATGTTTTGTAAACACACCCAGGCTAACTAGCACTTAGCCTTGATCACTATCTCTTTCCTTTGGAATTCCAATTTCACTTTCCATCAGCCAATAAATATAGCCCTGTCTAAATCTGCAGCCTGTTTGTATGGTAGTGACCAGGGCAATATCCTCAAGCCACACAAATAGGTGAGGAATAGTGATAAGAATTAATGAGAGCCACTGCAGTGGAACACTGCATTGTACTGAGTATGACGATGAATAAGAATGAGAAGCACTGTAACTAGGTGAAAGCTCTGAGCAGCACTGCGGCACAGGGATGTGTTCAGTTCTAAGTAAAAACAGAAAATGGAAAACATGTGCTCCTGTTTTTACATGGGAAATGTGCCTGATAACATAACACCTACTCACTGGCCGGGGGAAAAGCAGGGTGGGAAAGCATGCAAGGCAGCTGTCACATAATAATGTGGATCCCACCAGGTGGCAAAAGGCTCTCATCAAGGTAAAACACTAGTGAGTCTAGTCTTCTCCAGAGCCTCTGAAAGAGTACAATGTGTTGCAGAAAGTGCTAGAAAGTGACTGCTGGATTGCCTTAATAGTGGCAGCCAGATCCAGGACACAGTATGAATCCTAGCTACATATGTTCAATGGTGAGGACAGGCTGAAGGTCATGACTGACGAAAGACATGCAAAGATGAAGAACAAACCAAAAGTCAGGGCAGGCAGCAGACAATCAAAATCCAGAAACAAGCAGAAGGTAAGGGGAGGTAGTAGGCAGAGAGCGGAAACTAAAATCAGTTTGATGCCTAACCAGAGGCAAAACAGAGTATCCGGTAGAAATGTGCAAAACATTTGTTTTGTTCAGTTGTCATTCAGATTTTTCATTATTTAATTTTTCGGGATTCGGGTCCAGATTCGTTTCCGGATTCTGACAAAATCCGAATTTCCGTTAATTTCGTTAGCGGTAGTATGTACGAATTTCCGTTACGAACAAACTTTCGTTGCAGCAAAGTGACATTAGACAATTGATACCAGAACGTTTAGGTCTAGTAGGAGTGCTTTTTTTCATTTTCAAAAATGAAAACAAGTGCATGGGGTTCCCCCAAGAGTCATACCAGGCCCTTTAGGTCTGGTAGGAATTTTAAGGGCGAACCACACCCCCAAAAAATTGGGAACAAAATGTGGGGTCCTCCCTAAAATTCCACAATTACCCCTTACTCATTCAAAAGGGGGGCAGCATCTGGGTGTCCCCTTAATCAAAGGGGTACCCAAATGCAAATAACCCCTTGCCTGCAGAAACCCACAACCACCAGGCTAGGGTTGTGAGGAAGAGGCCCTTGTCCCCATCGACATAAAGACACCCTCCCAATGCCGAGGGCACGTGGCCTGGTATGGTGTGGAGAGGGGGGGGTGCTCGATCCCCCCCCCCCCCGTTCCTGACCTGCTGGGCCTGTGCTTGGATCAAGGGTCTGGTAGGAATTTTAGGGTTAACCTTCCTCCTTAAAATTCCTACCAGACCTAAAGGGCCTAGCATGACTTTTGGGCAAAACCCCACACACATTTTTTTTAATCTTTGGGGTCCCTCCTAACATTCTTACAAGACCTAAAGGGTCTGGCATCAATTGGGGGTGGAACCTGAAGCTTTTTTCTTTCTTCCATGGACTTTTCCTTTTGTCTAATGTCACTATGATGCAATGAAAGCTTGTTGTAACAAACATTCGTACATACTACTGCTAACAAATGTTTTTCTATTTAAGGTGATGCTTAACACAAAAGAAACTTAATTCGGGAAAGAAATACGGATGCATCATTATCGGAAATTTGTATTCATTAGCATTAATTATTGCTGTCATTCAGAAATACGTATGCATTTGAATGTACTAATTTCCAAAAATTCTTATGAAAAATTAATCGCACATGTCTAGTAACCGGTATCTGAGGTTGAGCCAAAAGCAAACAGAGTCAGAAGCTGAGGACAAACAACGCTGTAACAGGTGAGCAGATCCAAGTACTACAAAAATCAGCCTAGTAGTTTAGGAAACAGACAACACTGACTGAATATTCTGAACTCAATATAACCACTACTAATTTAAGCACCACTGAAAGACCATGAAACTGTGCTAAATATTGCCCAGCAGGTGTAAAGTCTGAGCACAGAGACACAGCAAAATCTAAAGATTCCACTCAAAAGTAAGAGAGTTTTAAGGGAGCAAGCCTATACTGGTGTCTGGAATCAATCTGCAGCAATCAATCTGGAATCAATCTGCATTCTTGTAGTAAACTGCTGTTTGCATTTGTCTGAGAGTGACACTTAAGTAAAAATATTTTGTTTTTATATTGTGACATTCTATACGACTGTGGAATAGCACATTAACTTAATACATAGGAGGCTATTCATTACAGAGCCGAAGGATACAGCCGTAGCTTCAGCTGATCCTTTGGTTCTCGTCAGCCGCCTCTGCCCTTCGGTTCAGTCGAACCGAAGGGCTGCTGTACGGGCTATTCACAATAGCCCGTACAGCAGCCGAAGGCAGTCGAGCAGCTCAGCCTAGTTAAAGGCATATGCTTCAGCTCGAGCCAAAGTGACAGCCGAAGCGTGGAGAAAGGTCGGCCGAGGCCGACTGATCCCCACGCAAATGACCGCACACAGCTCGCTCCGCCCAGTTGTAATGACAGATCAGTGTCCCCAAATAACCTCGGGACTCTAATCTGTCATTAAACAATAATAACTGACATCAAGGTCGGCTCCGCCCAGTTGTTATTCATTGGCCGGGATCTGCTAGAAGACTCTGGCAGGTGCCGGCCAATAGGAAACAGTTGGGTGGAGCTAGCTGTCACTGCTAGGCCTCATTCGGCTATTCACTCACTGCCGTTCCTCCCCTATGAGAATAGGGGCGAACAGCAGCGAGTGAGCTGCTGGAGGTTCGGCTCAGCCGATCCAGATGTTGGATCAGCTGAGTCGCTGGAGGTTCGGCTCAGCCGATCCAGATGTTGGATCAGCTGAGTCGAAGTGCCTCCGCACTTTGGCTCAGCTGAACTGAAATCTGCCATATTGAGCCGGAGTGAATAGCTGAACGTTGTTCGGCTCACTTCAGCTGGATTATTCACTCGGCTGCCCTCGGCAGCTTTGTGAATAACCCCTATAGTGAATGCCTGTAGTACATCAACAGCAAATTAACAATAAATATATGTAGGATGAGATTGATCAGTGACCACTTCCCAGCAAAGAAAAAAATCAGAGTTCAAGGATTTTAAAGCACGTAGAGCAAGTATGACACTATTAATAATCTCCACAGTTTTCCTCTTACAGTTTTATTTTGTGTCCCAACTCTGACCTTCGGTATCTAACATACCTAAATTAAACCCTTCTTAAAACCTGTTGCATGTGTGACAATATTCAAACCACCCTAAAGGTGGCCACACACCTTACGATAATCGTACGAGATAGGCAGATCGTACGATTTATTAATTACCTTACAACCATCACAAGACAAAAGTCTTGCGATGGTTGTAAGGTGTGTGCCCAGCATTACTCACACAAACAAATGCAAAGGAAGCAAAACCTTTGCAACAGCTAGGACTGACACTTAATTAGAAATAACAAATAACTGTGTAGCAAAAATGGATTAAAAATACAAACGTTGTTGGTTTACTGAGGTGTGATGATGATAATAACGAGCAAGCAATGGGATTAGAGCTATAGGCAACACTGAGAAATGTAATAAAATAAACATATTACTGCCAATGGCCAGCTTTAGATGAAGCTAAGATTACAAATAATTTTTCTTCCTACAGTACCTTTTGAAAATCTATTTTGCACCCCCTCTTTTAAATAGCCATTAAAGTAAATGTTGTAAAAAGAAATATTGCATATAGGAATGCACCGATATCGGTTTTTCGGTATCAAGTACGAGTACCGATATTTATCTTTCGGTACTCGCTGATACCGCGTACCAATACCAGTACTTCTCCTAGAATGGAACAGCCTTCCTGGGCAATCAACAAACCGGGCAGCTTCCTGACTGGCCAGAAAGCCAGCTCTATGTTCCATAGCGGCACTACCCCTGATTGCAAGTTCATGTATCGGGGGTAAATATCGGAGCATTTGGGCGAGTGTGAGTACTCGCCCAAATACTTGATATTGACACTGATACTAGTATCGGTATCAGTGCATCCCTAATTATCAAATAATTTCCTATCTATTAAAAATGTGGTGGTGTTAGTAACCAATCAGGTTCCAGATACCTCATTTCTCTAGTATAGATGGCACAGTAACAGCTTATGGTATTGCTAACAAATACAGTTTTTACATCTGAACGCAACACAGTTTAAATGCATGCCTTCAATCCAAAAGGCTGGGTTTGACCTGCTTTGCCTGCACTGCAATCACATCCGCAGTAGGGCATGCTGCATTCAGGGAAAAGCAAAGTAGGTAAAATGAAGTCTCTGAGCTGTCACACTTACCTTTCAGGTAAATGGGAATCTGCTGACCTGTGTTTGACGTGTTTCAAACGCACATCAATTGCAGGCACACAATGCCAGTGAACAAGCTCAAACAGATTATTATTCACAACTGGTGACTCTTTAGCATACCTTTTTAGCTTGTATTTGCAATGTCTACATCTAGAACACAAAAAGACTTCTATCTCTATCAAGATACACATAATGGTAAAGGCAGCTAGATGGAATACTGCAGTCTTTACTAGACAAATGATAGTTTGAAAGAAAAGCCCATCTAATTAAGGAATACTATAACTAATAATGGTAATGTGCACTACTGCAAAACTTGAATAAGACAATCTACTGTAAATGGGTTTTTAAATTCCCATTCCCCAAATTTAAATTTGATCACTAAGATTATATAATACTGGCGTTGGAAAGGGAATGGATTTATGGTTAGTAACTTGGTAGTTTTAGAGACACAAAATATTTGCACTATGGACTATGCTATGGGGTAATAAATATGAATAAAAATTTAAATTACAGTTGCCACAATTGTTAAGTGGTATACTAGGGGGATTAATGTTTGAGGGTGTAAGATAATTCAATTATTGAAGTTGTTTTTTGGGACCTTTGGTCCTCCACATAGGTTATAGGATGGGGGGAAGGGGGTAGAGGGTCCATAAAGGTTTACACAAGGTTTGAGCATATAAGAGGATATAAGAGGAAATTGTTAATAGAAGGATAAGAAGGCAAGGTGGATTCAGGGTTTGCTATGGTCCAACATCTGGAAACCTGCTCATCTTAGGGAGTGGTGAGTTATACCTGTGCTGCCTTATTTCGTGCTTTGACCTTAAACTGGGGTCATGATGACTACACATAGACCATTGATATATGCTTCCCACAATGTTCGGGGTCTAAACTCTCCAGCAAAGAGAAAAATGGCATTTCAATATTACCACTCTCAGCTAGTGGACCTTCTCTTCCTTCAGGAAACTCACTTCCCGATTTCTTATTAACCTGCCTTTCTTAACAAATACTACCAATTTTGTCTTTATGGACAAAATATTTGTTATCTGACCATCGAAGACTTGTTTCCGCTTTAGTAGTTACTAAACGATCCCCTAAACCTAGAGTTTATACGTTCCCTAAAATTCAATGTACCTCTGGCGCATACTCATTACATCAAGCAACTGTTCTTCAGGAGTTTCACTAAACTCTATCAGGATAATACTCCAGTTTCATCCGATTCATTGAGATCATGGGGGTGATTTACTAACCTAAACACACGCACGCACCAGGTGCGTGTGCATTTTTACACAGCAAAACGTATTTATCAACCAAACACGAGCAACGTGTCACATTTTCACGCCGTTATGGCGCGTTTTTATGTATTTACGTACGTGCGCGTCATGTAGCATGCGCCATAGGCTACACGCCGCTCTAATAGCGGCATGCAAGTCTCTAAAAGCATATTTCCACTAATGCCATATATGGAAAAATCATGCACATGATGCATATATAATGCTGCTTCACAGTTTAGACAAAAATGGCTAGCTCATGCATTTACATTCCTGCATTCATCAACGCAAGCAACACAACGTAGAGCTAATTTACACAACATCACCTTGCAATTCATGCAGGGCTTTGCACAACACACCTGCTGGGTGTGTACACACTACAAAGGTGTCAAGATTCCACCAATAGATCATGCTGGGAGGGAACACACTACAGAGGTGTATACTTGTTTGTGGCGTGTTTATAAGGTTAGTAAATCAGCCCCAAAGAGTCTGGGAAATTAAACAAGCTACCAAGCAGGCAAAATTGCCATCTGCTCCAGGTCCGGATGGACTGCCTGCCTTATATTATAAGACGTTTTCGGATGTCTTGGTGCCTCACTTGGAGAGATTCTTTAATGAAGTGAGACGGGGGAGTCCCTTACACACAGATTTAAATAGGGCCTATCTTACAGTTCTCCCTAAACCCAACAAGGATCTGGGGGAAATCTCCAACTATAGACCGATCTCCTTGATAAACAATGATTTAAAACTCCTAACTAAAATTCTTGCTAATCGATTGAGCTCCTTCCTACCCTCCTATATTCATAAGGATCAAGTGGGCTTCATTAGGGGCAGGCAAGGCCCAGATCAAATTAGAAGGGCCATTGATATTATCACTCTGTTGCAGTCAGGGTGGGATGGAGGGCAATCACAATCTGGGCTTCTGTTGTCCATAGACTTACAAAAAGCCTTTGATTCAGTGTCTTGTCAATACCTTTTCCGGCTGCTTGAGAGATGGGGTTTTGACCCCCTCTTTCTGAGCACATTGCGGGCCTTATACACCACTCCGTCAGCACAAAGTAGGCTACAGGGCCACATATCTGATTCCATAGCTATCTCTAAAGGCACATGTCAAGGTTGTCCACTTTCCCCACTGCTTTTTGCATTAGCGATAGAACCCATAGCGATTGCGATCCATGCTAATGTTAATATTAAGGGAGTGGGCTGTGGTAGGCAGGAGCATAAGTGTGCTTTATTTGCCTCAATTTGCTGGGGTATCTGGATGGCGGGTCAATGCATCCAAATCATTGGCTCTTAATATCAATATGCCCCAGGAATTGTGGTCTCGGCTGTCGGAACATTTTGATTTTACCTGGTCCACGGAGGCTTTGCAATATCTAGGGATTAAACTTACACCTGTCTTTTATATACCCCTGTTTCACCAACTCTGGGAGGATATGTCTCGATGGGACTCCTGTAATTTGTCATGGCTGGGTCGCATTCATGCACTCAAAATGACGTTGCTCCCCAAGATCCTATATTACATTCGGGCTCTACCCATAGCTATACATAAGCCAGACCTTTTGAAATTCCAATCCTTAATTATTACATTTGTTTGGCATGGAAAACATCCTAGACTCTCGCAAAATTTACTGCACCGTTCTAAACGGACAGGGGGTTTGGGTGTTCCCAATCTCTTGCAATACTATAAGGCAGCGCGGGTGGCTCAGCTTTCCTCTGTGTATGACCAGGGTTACACACCAGATTGGATCCTAATGGAATCTCTCTCTGCCTCGGGTACACCAATTGATGCCTTGAAGTGGATGTCCCTGAGGCAGAGGCCGGTCATTATGGCCCCGACCTTGTTTTGTTCTATGATGGTATGGGACTCATTCCGAAGGGGAGGTGGGTTGGTGTCGCCTCACACTCCTCTGGCTCCCGTCTTCCATAATCCTAATTTCCCCCCTGAGGGATCTCCTGGAGCGTTCCATTGGTGGCAAGACCAATTGGTGGCCTGTACCGCATAGCACAATTCTTTAAAGGTCGTAAGCCACTTTCTTTGACCTACTGCCGGGAGGTTTTGCACATGCCATCTTCGGAATACTTTCACTATAGACAATTGTTACACTTTTTAGGTTCTTTGAAAACACCTAACGTGATGTCTCCCTTTAAAACAACCTACGAACATTGGTGTCTTGGAGCCGGGGCCAGAGGGGGGGGGGGGCGTCTCGCTGCTCTATTCCCTCTTGGTAGACTCTGAAAGTAAATTACCCGATATGTTAGCTTGGGACAAGGCCTGGAAACAGTTATTCCACTGGATGTCTGGCATCAATGTTATGTTATTCCCGTGTGTCATCTGGTTTACTTAATATTTCACTAATAGAAGCTAATTATAAGGTATTATCTAGGTGGTATATGGTTCCTGCCAGATTAGCGATAATATACCCAGAGGTTTCTCCTCATTGTTTTCGGGGATGTGTTCACCCGGGCATGATGTATCACATATGGTGGGAATGCCCTAAATTGAGACTCTTTTGGAACCGGCTTTATGCTCTAATATTTAGGGTTACTGGGGTGAGGATCCCACAAGATCCGCAATATGTGTTGCTTAATTGCCCGATTCCAGGATAAATTAATTACTTTCTTTTTGTTGCCAGCCAAAATAACCATAGCTAGGGCTTGGAAATCGCCAACAATTCCATTCCACTTGGTCAAACAAAAAATGTCGTGGATTATGGTCCACGAGAAACTTCACAGCATCCTCCAAGATACTAAAAAATGCTTTGAATTGACCTGGACCCCCTGGATTATATACAGGGGTGCTGGAAACAAGGTAATTTTCATTGTACAATTTTTCTGGTATTTTTTTCTCTGGGTACTATGTTTAATGTTTAAGTAGATGTTGGGCTATTTGGTCGGGGATGGATCTACTCTTTTCGGACTCTTAAGCTGTTCTGCTTCTTTTAGTATCTATTTCCTTTTCCTCACGTGAGCTGTTTAGTACATTGATGTTGGGCAGAAAGTCTTCTATCTATATAGATATGGAGGAGATCATAACAAATGTTTGCTTCAGACACAGGTGGATCACTATGCCTGATATTCCTCTCAGACGGTCCTAATTTTGTTTTTGCTGATGGGGGATAATTTGGCAAGAGTAGGTAGATAGATATTATAGATAGAATTATTATGCATTGTGTGTATGGTTTCTAGTGATCCCCTCTTACTACTTGACTATGCTAATGTGGAAGACTCTGAAATGCAATTGTATGCTATACTGTTTGTGCATCATGTGCTATCTTATTGTTTTATTCTATTCTATTCTGGAAAAATACTAATAAAATACTTTGAAAGATAGAAAGTTGAGAGGTGGGTATCCGGGGGTAACCTGCAGAGATTGTCAGAGAGCCACTGGCTATTCAGACCACAGTAATGGATAATCCATAAGTAGGGTTTTTATTTGCTCAGTCAGTCTATAAAAAAAAAAAATCACCATAAATGATCATACAACTAGCACCTGTGGCATTAGCTACAGAATCTACTCTTGGACAGTAGTTTAGTGAGATTGCTGCCATCCTCAATCTAGTAACAAAAATAATCTATGTAGCTTAGCCCTTCCAGGTCACATCTTCTCTTGATAAAGGCAATCATTGAACAAATGGAGAGTACAAGTGCTCATCCAGACTAAAGTAGTGTATACACGGATAGATTTTTGTCGGGACATTCCGGACTGTCACCAGAAACTTGCTGATTGTCCTTCGAAATTTTGTTTCATTTCCATTTCTATTTAACATTCTATTTTGAAATAAATGGAGTTTCCAAATGAAAACCACATTCACGGTTAGAAATGTGTTTGATCCAGAAACATTTTCCAACATGCTCTTTCGAAAATTGTTAGGAACATTGTCGTTTTCATCTGTCAATTGCACCACACAAAATGACAGATATTCGAACAAATGTTCTGAAAACGACTACTTTACGTAGGAAATTCGAACAATGAATACATTTAGAATAAACTATACAAGATATTAAGATTCGTGCAGTCACATAAAATGTAATGGTAACATGAAAAATTAACAAGGTTGTATTAAAGTGTTTACTGGTAAGTTTTTTCTTAACAACTAAGCAAATTGTAACGTGTATTCATTGCATAATGTTAGCTAGATGTCCTTGTGTGTGGGGAGTTCTTTGTGTTTTATTTTACAATAGCCTGCAGTTTCTATGGTTATTTTTATGTTTTGTGTGGTGACATCACATATAAATATCTTACTATCACAAGGAAAAACAGACTAGGAATCCCAAGAAGACAGAAAGAGAGGGGAAAAGTGTTACCCCCACTTTCTGTCAATTGAAACAATGTCAACAGGACAGGAAGCAAGGGTAAATCTCTCTAACAGAGCCCTGGAAAGCACTAAATACATGACCGAGGCTATAACCGTTTCATACCCCATCCTAAACTAAGAAACATAGGGGTCTATTCACGAAGCTGCCGAAGTATCTAGCCGTAGCTTCGGCTGATCCTTCGGCTAGCTTAGGCCCCAGGACCCCTTCGGTTCAGTAGTATAGTGAATAGCCCGTATAGCTCCCGAAGTGGGCTGAGCGGCTCAGTCGAGCCGAAGGCATATGCCTCAGCTCGACTGAGCCGAGGTAAAAGCCGAAGCTGGCCGTGACAGCTGAGTGGATTTACTGCAGCAGAACTGCCCGCCAATAGAAAACAGTTGGGCAGAACTAGCTGTCACTGCTAGCTCGCACAATCGTTTTCTATTTTTTTTTCTACTTTTTTAACTTTTTTGCTATTCTGCTCAGTCCCACAGAGGGACCGAGCAGAACAGCCGAGCCACATGCCGCTGCTTTTTATTGAGATTTTCAAGTGTCATGGACACAACAATAAGGCATTTGGCTATTTACTCACTGCTGTTCTATCAGAATAGACCGAACAGCAGTGAGTAGCCTGTCGAACTCCTTCTGCACTTCAGGTCGCCCGAACATGCTGAGCATGTTCGGGTGACCAGAAGCCACCCAAAGTACGGCTGAAATCAGCCGTACAAGCTTCAAGTAAATAGCCGAACAGCATTCGGCTCACTTCACTTAGGGTCGGTTGTTCACTCGGCTGCCTACGGCAGCTTAGTGAATAGACCCCATAGTGTTTTGGCTGGAAATGCACTTTAGCCCCCATCCACACCTGAGTGATTAGAGGCACATTTCCAGATGTGTTTTAACATTGGACATTCACATTTTATGTCATTCTGTTTTGCTCATTCACATCTAAACATGCTCTCACTTATTTTTTTTAAAAAGTACATGATCATGTCTTTTGGCCCCAATAGACTTCAATAAGCGTGCCTGAAAAATGTACATATTTCACTTTTGTGCACTTAACCATCTCCTCCTTCTAGTAACTAGCTTTCCATTGGCTTAAAAACAAAAATTATCAAGCCTAAAAATACAAAAACACCTTGAAAGCATTAAACATGATCAAGGACGCTGATACTCAAGTGTGAATAGGGGCTCAATACTATTGTGACTCCCTTTATTCTTTAATGCATAAGGAGAGAAAATGATGAGGGGAGAGAGGTAAACAGAGAAGAGTTTCTCTAAGGTAAAGAAAACCTGTCTGAAAAAAACAGAGGCCACCATGTAGTGTTCTATTTCAAAAAATTCAAGTTGCTTGGCTATTATGCTGACATATGTTAAAGTGACATTAAAGTCACCCCCCCCCCCCCCAAACATATATCTATTGCTTGTTAGCAGTGGATATATGTAAACAATGTGACTTTAATACCACTTGAATCCCCTACCCTTTAAAAAGCATGGAGCTAAGAAATATACTTTTGGCCAATGACTCTGAAAGCCAACAGCCAAGCAACTAACATTCTCAGAAAAGGGTCAACAATAATAGGCCACATCTTTCTCTCTTGACATGTTTACTTCAAACATTTATAATGCTAGTTCCAGGATAAACAAACCAAGTTTTTTCTGAACTGTAAGCACATTTCAGATAAAAAGGAAGACTGCATTACTGCAAGACAGCTGCCATGTTTTATATGTATAAAGCAATGTAATGATCACTTTCTGTAGCTTTGTGACTATATGTCAGCTGTTGACAGCTGCACTAAATTGTACCACAGCATGTTAATAATAGAAACTGTCTTTTTTTTTCTTTCAAAATCAGAACAGTCAAACAGAACTGAAATGAATTACATTATCTAGGAGGTAGAAATTACTAAAAATGACCACGGTACACAGCAGAAGCAGAAAAATCTGTATTTTTACTTGCTCATATGTTCTCCGAATGAGCAGTAGGTGCGTACAACTATTTAACTTCTAGAATGATACATTTGTCTCAGTATATGGTAGCTGTCACTGGCAGTGCCTCATTGGCTATTTACTCACTGCTGTTCTATCAGAATAGACCGAACAGCAGTGAGTAGCCTGTCGAACTCCTTCTGCACTTCAGGTCGCCCGAACATGCTGAGCATGTTCGGGTGACCAGAAGCCACCCAAAGTACGGCTGAAATCAGCCGTACAAGCTTCAAGTAAATAGCCGAACAGCATTCGGCTCACTTCACTTAGGGTCGGTTGTTCACTCGGCTGCCTACGGCAGCTTAGTGAATAGACCCCATAGTGTTTTGGCTGGAAATGCACTTTAGCCCCCATCCACACCTGAGTGATTAGAGGCACATTTCCAGATGTGTTTTAACATTGGACATTCACATTTTATGTCATTCTGTTTTGCTCATTCACATCTAAACATGCTCTCACTTATTTTTTTTAAAAAGTACATGATCATGTCTTTTGGCCCCAATAGACTTCAATAAGCGTGCCTGAAAAATGTACATATTTCACTTTTGTGCACTTAACCATCTCCTCCTTCTAGTAACTAGCTTTCCATTGGCTTAAAAACAAAAATTATCAAGCCTAAAAATACAAAAACACCTTGAAAGCATTAAACATGATCAAGGACGCTGATACTCAAGTGTGAATAGGGGCTCAATACTATTGTGACTCCCTTTATTCTTTAATGCATAAGGAGAGAAAATGATGAGGGGAGAGAGGTAAACAGAGAAGAGTTTCTCTAAGGTAAAGAAAACCTGTCTGAAAAAAACAGAGGCCACCATGTAGTGTTCTATTTCAAAAAATTCAAGTTGCTTGGCTATTATGCTGACATATGTTAAAGTGACATTAAAGTCAC
>NW_017306729.1:847150-848012 GCF_000935625.1 Nanorana parkeri
CCCCCCCCCCCCCCAAATGCATATATCTATTGCTTGTTAGCAGTGGATATATGTAAACAATGTGACTTTAATACCACTTGAATCCCCTACCCTTTAAAAAGCATGGAGCTAAGAAATATACTTTTGGCCAATGACTCTGAAAGCCAACAGCCAAGCAACTAACATTCTCAGAAAAGGGTCAACAATAATAGGCCACATCTTTCTCTCTTGACATGTTTACTTCAAACATTTATAATGCTAGTTCCAGGATAAACAAACCAAGTTTTTTCTGAACTGTAAGCACATTTCAGATAAAAAGGAAGACTGCATTACTGCAAGACAGCTGCCATGTTTTATATGTATAAAGCAATGTAATGATCACTTTCTGTAGCTTTGTGACTATATGTCAGCTGTTGACAGCTGCACTAAATTGTACCACAGCATGTTAATAATAGAAACTGTCTTTTTTTTTCTTTCAAAATCAGAACAGTCAAACAGAACTGCAATGAATTACATTATCTAGGAGGTAGAAATTACTAAAAATGACCACGGTACACAGCAGAAGCAGAAAAATCTGTATTTTTACTTGCTCATATGTTCTCCTAATGAGCAGTAGGTGCGTACAACTATTTAACTTCTAGAATGATACATTTGTCTCAGTATATGGTAGCTGTCACTGGCAGTGCCTCATTATCTAGGAGGTAGAAATTACTAAAAATGACCACGGTACACAGCAGAAGCAGAAAAATCTGTATTTTTACTTGCTCATATGTTCTCCTAATGAGCAGTAGGTGCGTACAACTATTTAACTTCTAGAATGATACATTTGTCTCAGTATATGGTAGCTGTCACTGGCAATTCCTCTCTATATACAATATATATA
>NW_017306729.1:849680-910779 GCF_000935625.1 Nanorana parkeri
ATATGACCTCCTTTTTAAAATGTACCAGTGCTGGTCATGGCAACTAGCCTTTTGAAATTTTGAAATAACTTGTTCCCAGTCTCTCAATGCCATCAACAACATGTCTCCAGCCTTCAACCAAATATGTAGCATGTCCACAGTCTGCAACCATTACCTCTCGTAGGTCTGTAGTCCCTCACAGTCTTCTCTTGCATTACATATATTGCACACTATGGGCGGCCTTTTGTTGATATCAAAGGTTACAACTGACTCTCCCTATACCTTGCACGTTGACAAGCACTGCTCTATACAAATAATAGCTAGGATACAATACATTTCTAAAGCTTTTATACACTTTTCATGCACTTTTAGGCCACACTAACCCTAACTATGCTGCAAAGGACACGGCCTGCATTAGAGCACTGGACTTTGGACTTACCTGAGACCCTGCAGAGCACAATGTAGATCCTGCATAGCCCACCTAAGACTCTCTATGGTTGGCTTTGCAGGGTCCCAGGTGGGCTGGTCGTCGGGGTCCCTTTCCCTGTACCACCTTCCAAATCTTCTTACCTGCTGCTGCTGGGGCCTCCTCCACTGTGACCTCTGCCTTGCCGCCTCTGGTACAGCTGATACCCATGTAAGAGGCCCCCCAGACTGCCCAGACCACTCACATGAGTACCGGCCATACCCCCCTGATGGCAGTGTTCTATCAAAGTTTGTGATTACGTTAGAATGTGTGACCGGTGGTGTGGTCACACGTTTTAACGCAATCCCGCCCAGTTTTTTGGCGGTGGAATGTGTGACCGCCAATAGGTGAAGCATTCCAACACTTTCTCAGTTGTTCCAGGGCAGATCGGCATCGCAGATTTCCGCCCCTGTCATTAGGCCCAAGCTTTGGGTTCAGGTTTAACATGTGCTGCTGTCTGTAAACAAACCAAACATGGCTACAACCTTATTTGGTGAACAACATCACCCAGGATCCCTGGCCGGTTTGGTAACATACACCAACACCCTGGGTTTTGGTCATGTTGCAATGTGAGTGGGATGGGTGCACATTGCTGGGCGGCAGGTTGTCATGACTAATAAGAATCTACATTGATGGACAATGTGATTGATGTTGGAAGGAATTGTTCGGTAGGTAAGTCTGCCATGATACGTTATTATGCTGTGCATACTAGCATATTATGGCTAAAGGTTTTTAATTTGTTTCTAAAGCACAATTTAGTTCCCCTTCAAGTTTAACAGGGTTATTCACAAAAGTGTGAAGAGTTTGGAGAAGGCAGGAGAAGTGAACAATCTAGGACAACATATCTTACCTGGAAAGTGAGCTGAATTGGAGAATTTTTCAAAATCAGCTATTTTGTCCTAGATTGTTCACTTCTCCTGCCTTCTCCATCTCTTTACCCTTTTGTGAATAACCCTGTAAGTGATTCAGTTTAATGCTCAGTTTAGGCTTCCTGAAAGAAAAGGGTCTAAGTTGACTACAACCAATTATTGAATGCATTTTGTAGGGATTGAAGGGAGTCCAGGAAAAAGCAAACGGAACCCAACAGGTGTGCTGCGTGCAAATATTTTGAGAAAGAACAAGCTGTCAGAAGAAGAGGACAGAGGAAGGAGCTCAGCAGTCTGCTTCCGTTACTTCACTGTCCAATCAAAGTCTGGGGGCAAGGAGTCAATCTAGCCGTGGGGCTTAACAGTAGTAGATAAACATTAGTTAATCCAGCTTATGGTTGCTGTCTGCCATGGCTCAGGATTAGATTAACTGAGATACAAATAAAATATATAAATAAATATAATTTTGGCAGATAAAACAGCTCCTATATATGTATTTCAATGGTGGTTTTGGTTGTTATCTGGTAGTTTAGCATTAAAACAATCATCTCCTTGCTTTGGCTTCAGTTCTTTCTGGGTCATTGACCCTCAACATGTGCAGACATACAGTACATAATTCGAACTTGTTTCAGACTTTTATTTGCTGTATGCTTGCTCTGAAGACAATCACAGCCAAGCTTTCCTTTTAGACAAATACCATCAATATTTCTCTCATGGCAAGTATACTTTAAATAAGAACAGTAAAAATGAGTCCTGATGGGTTGCTATGGTCTACTGCACTTCATATATTTCCCTGCTTAATAAGTGTAAATTCTAGTACATTTGTGAATGTGTGTGTGTGTGCTTATGTGATTAATTTTTAACACGTGTACAGTCATGTGTGCCCTAGCAACTCTGTAGATATTATGTGATTAAGCAAAATTGTAGAATTATAAACAATTACCAACCTCCCAATCCCGGTCTTAAGCGGTTATCATAGCCATCTAGGAGACGATCCAGGATCCTTGTGAACACTGTGGTATTGTCTCTAATCTCATCCTCTGTGCTTTGTCCACAACTGAAATTACAGGACATTGAAAAAAATATATATTATTAAGCATTGAGCTGAATACAATCCGGCCATTAGTAATTCTCAAATCTACTTATGCTCGCTTATGCTGATTCAGAGACACAAAATCTCTTCTATTCAGCCAGATTGTCATTCCAAAGTAATTACTACTAAAGATGTCTCCTTAACTCACTCAGCTTTTTCCATTTTTAATCAACATATCACTCAATCCTTAATACTGAGGATCACACTGAACGGAAGTGACTGACGTCACAAATAAGGCATATTTTTGCTTAGCAGTGCAGATGGAGATCTGGCAAGATATGCAAATGTTACCACTGTTTCCTTTTTCTGCACTACTTCTGATACAAATATATTATGATTATTAAATAAAGGCAAATCAGAGATTAAATTATAAAATTGGTGTAATTTTATTAATTACACATAATGATGTTAACTTTGCTGTAGCATTTAGTTTACTTTTTGGCTTAGGACCAGGAAACCTAAGATGCAAACTTTTTTATGTCAAACATGGATAATACCATTACAAATTGTAAAACATACCCATAAAGAACACCAGTCTCTGCAAATAGGAGTAGTTGGTCACTATAAACAGGTGACATTGTCACCTTTGGCATGTATTGGCAAGTAAGAAAATTGGAAATGGTTAATTCGGATGCCTGAAAATCTATATAGTGATAGCACACTAGACTTCTTTGCAGTGGATGGCAGTGACTTCTGGTAGAAGCTAGAGTGTGACCCTGACACTCCCCTATTCTCAATACAAATCTAGTTTAGCAAGTACAATAAATGTAGCCCTTCATGGTTGGAATTGGCACCTAAATGTGCCAAATCTGCAGGAACCAGTGCTGGACAAACAACCTCTTCAATTGCAATGCCTCAATGCATTCCTAAGGTGTACGCAATCCCATAGATTAGATTTAAACACTTTACTAGGCATATTGAACTAAGAACCAGGTTCTGCTAGGATAAGGGCATTGGAGTTATTTACCCAACTACCTGCTAGCTGTGAACTGAAGGTATTCTGCAAACAGCCACACCAGCAGTTAAAGGTGAACGTCAGGCAAACCGCTAAATGCACAAGAACATATATTGCTGTTTTACCTGACAAAGGATTTGTTTTTCTCTAATCTAGCCCTGAGAGCTACACAGCTTAGCCAGATAACGTAGCCAACCTAGTGACCTGATTTTTCAATGCTGCATTAATGCAGTACAGCCTGGTCACCACATCGCCTTCCACTTGTGATTGGACAGTGAGGAATCAGCAATAGATTGATATAGTCATCACTCTCCTTTTTCCTCCTGTCAGCATGTTCTCTTTCATCAGAAGGGTATGTGCACTAGTGCTGCCCCTACCCCTTCCAGTCATAGTAATGCTACACAGGGGATGACAAGAGCATGATAAAATTAAAGTTAGATTAAAATAAATACAGGCATTTACATTGTTTCTCTCTAATGTCTATGATGAGCTTTGAGGATGTAAATATAGCCATAGCAGGTCATGCAACTGCTATGGGGCCCAGAAGCAAATAGGGCTATCTGCTGTAAAATGTACTACTACTGTAGTAATGTACTGTAAAATGTACTACTACTGTAGTAATGTACTAAATGTACTACTAAAACTACTACTACCACTACTCTATATACCACATTTCAGTGGAAAGGTCACAGTATCCTCCCAAACATAGAGATCATTTCTATTAAAAAAAGCATCCATTACAAACAAACCTGTACTGGAAATGCTGATCTAGCTGTTGATGCAAGTATAAATTATTTGACCACAAGGCCGGGTTCACACCATTTTCCAGACCAGATCTTGAACATAGTGCATTGCGTTTTTGCTGCATTTTTACTGCGATTTTGCTGCAATTGTAATTTTTTTGTAGCTTAAAATGGTCTTACAGGTGCGTTTCAGTGCGTAGCATGCATTTTTATGTGTTTTGATTCGTTCCAGTGCATTCTAGACCAGACAAAATAGAATAAGCAGTATTTTTCTGGTTTGGTCTGGAATGGACTGCACTGGTTGGAACAGAGGCCAGAAATTGCATAGGCCAGAAATTGTCTTCCAAAACATTGGGTGTAATATATTTTCTAAAGACATAGACAATGGGATCAAGTTACTTGAGTAAAGAGACTGTTCACATTGAACAAAATTGATAAAGTTAAACTATGTTCATAGGAAATGATCCAATCACGTACAGACAAAAATCCGTTTTTAATTCTCCTGTACATGACTGGGTATTCAAAAAGAACATTATTTATATTATATTATATTCACTTTGGAAAGTGTACATAGAACTTCCAAAATGAAGTTGGGTGCCCAATCATCTATCATCATTCGTAAATCGTCCATTAATGGACGATAATCGATCAGTTGATGGGAACCCAATGATTTTTGTTGATGTACTCCTGGCAGAATTTCCTTGATTGGTCAGGCTGGAAAACTTTTTTTCAAATCGAACAAAAATCAATGGATTTGTACAAAAAAACTCGGAACATGAACACTGCACATGCGCACACGAAGATCTGTTCTGTCGATCAACGAAATCTGGTGAGTTAGTATTGCTAACGAACGATTATCAAAACAACATTGGTCTGTGCATGATGGGGTATTCAATCGAAAAGCAAATGAGGGTTCGATGACGGCACGAAAAAAAGTCTAATGATAATCGATAGGTGTATGGCCAGTGTGGCAGTGTGTGGCAATGCCACAGAGTATGCTGGCAACACAATCAGCCAGGACTCTCAACCAGAGGGGCTGAGAGGTTCCAGAATGTAAATTGTTTTGCAGGGAAGAAGATGGCCTTTCGGTTTCTTCCGGTTTTCCTGGATTGTAGCTAGGGTCTGGATCTCTGGAGATATTTAGATTTAGATTTTTTAGAGTTCTGGGTAGGATGAAATCTCCAGTCCTGAGGTCAGGTGTTGCCAGTGATCAGGTGGCTGAGAGCAACCTCATTAAGAGCCCAGACCAGACAAGGAACAGCCTGGGGGGCTGGAAGGTTTTGAGAGCCTGAGAGAGCCAGGCACAAAAGAGGAGTGTGTTGAAGCTTTTCACTCACCTCATAGTTCTAGCCGACCTGTGACAATGAGACTGTCACAGGTCGGCTCAGTAGATCGGGAGGTGGCTGGATTCCCCCCTCCCTGCTCCGATCCACCAGCGCTGACTGGCGGAACGGACAGGGAGGGGGCGGGTACAGCTGGCTCTGCCTCTAGGTAGGCAGAGCCAGCTGTCACTCACGCAGCTGGGCGGATCCAGACATACAGGTGAAACTCGATTAATTAGAATATCGTGCAAAAGTAATTGCAGTAAGTGCTGCAAAAGGGGCCCAAACCAAGTACTGAGTACATATGCATGCTTGTACTTTTCAGAGGTCCGATATTGTTCTATGTACAATCCTTGTTTTATTGATTGCATGTAATAATCTACTTTTTTGAGGTTGTGGATTTGGGGTTCTTGGGGTTTTCATGAGCTGTAAGCCATAATCATCACAATTATGACAAATCACGGCTTGAATTATCTTGCTTTGCATGTAATGAGTCTATCTCATATATTAGTTTCACCTTTTAAGTTGCATTAGTGAAATAAATTAACTTTGCACGATATTCTAATTATTCGAGTTTCACCTGTAATTGTCGGGATCCGCTTCAGCTGCGGCATCTCAGTATACCGCAAGCAGTGGCTCGTGGTATACTGTAGCGTCTCAGTATACCGCGAGCATTAGCTTGCGGTATACTGAGCTTAGGGTGACGGGAAGACGCTAGTTTGTGTCCTTCCGTTACCCTAAGGTGAACTATGGGGAAAAGCCTTAACCCCATAGTTCTCTTTTAAATGCATAAACGCTGGCATGAATAAGTCCAAGTTGAGCAGTTTGTATTTCTTTAACCTCAATGACTGCATGGTCAAAGTATGACACACAGCAATGTACTGGCAAAGAATATATGTCAATACCTGCTTAAGAGATAACTAGATTCTCAATAAATATGTTATTAGGTAATATGATACAATTGCATAATCTGAGATGTATACTGTTAAAAAATAGACTGGCATTTAAAAAAAATAGCAAATGAACAAACAATGATAATCTGTTAAAAAATATATTACCTTTACAATATTTATTGACATACAGCATCCATTTGAAATACATAAAACCACTAAGGACCCATTCACATGCATGCACATGATTCATCAATGTGTGTTGTGCCTATTCATATCCTCACTAAGTGTTCAAAAATCAAAAAACTTACCTGATCTATGTTTTTTCAATGCACCACTACACAGCTCATGTGTTGTCAGATGAATGCATTGTGCTGTGCTACCGTGTCAGGTGCATTTTTTTTACTATGTGGATGTGTGATGGGGGGACCATTCAAAATTAATGGAAGCACCCCTAAAACACATGTTCAATGTGTTTCCCAAAGTGCATTGATGCATGGTATTGTGCACACACAGATAAAGCCAGCCTTAAAGCAGAACTCAAGCCAAAAATAACATAAAAATGAATGGCTTACTAAAAGACAAATTAACAAAAACATATGTTTCTGCAATATTAAATCCAGCGATTTCTTGTTTTGTTGCTAGATGTCCTCAGTTCAATGGTCAGCATCATTCAACCCACTTCCTCTAAAGCCCAGTTTGTCCTAAACCCACCCCAGCCTGTGACTAACATAAACTGACTGGCTCCCTGTGCTGCTTATCCCTCACTTCAGCCTTGCTCAAAAGGCACTACAAGAGGCTGATACCAGAATACATTTAGGTACCTGCACTGCTTTTATTTTAAAAATATATTTACAGTAATACCTCGGGTTCACGAACGCTTCTGTTCGCGAACAATTAAGGTTTGCGAACAGGAAGTTAGGCAACATTTCCCCGCTCTGACACGTGGTCGTGGCTTCCTCTAGTTGAGATCACGGTCGCAGGCAGACCTGTGCACACTTGCTGTGAAGGTTTTTTGTGTGCTTTTTAGCACATACAGTACTCTACAGTATTATTCAATCCAGCATGGCTCCAAAGAAATTGCCGAGCAAGCATGGTGGTAAAAAGAAAGTGCAAAGCGGTAATGAAGGTGACAAGAACATACAGAGCGGTAATGAAGGTGTCCTTATGGAGGGGGACTCTCCCTCCAAACAATAACCTCCTCCCTACCCACCTTCCTGTCCTCCACGCCTGAAGTCGCCTCAAGAAAGGTTAGTGTTCGCTCTCTTCATACTGTACTGTACTTTGTTTCATAGTTTTGTGGTTAAAAAAAAATTAACATATGGTTCAGAATGAATTAACCTTATTTACATTGAACTGTATGGGGAAATTTGATTCGGTTCGTGGCCAATTCGGTTTTCAACCAGAATCGTGGAACGATTTAAGTTTGTTAACCGAGGTACCACCGTGATTATGCATTAATGAAAATTGAGTCACATTATTTTGTGACTTATATCTACCTAGAGGTCAGCTTCAAACTGACCAAACAAAATATACCCCAATATTTAAAAAGGTACTTTAAAATACAAAGCTTGGGAAGCAGAAAGTTTGACGGGTAAAATGTATAACGTACATATTGTTTCATAATAATGGGGTCTCATCAATGTGGTAGTTAACAGGACTATGAACATGAAAATTACAGTGTACACATTCCAGTTATTCCCCACCACTTCTAGTGTCTAACTATGTAGTGAGCTGGCCAGAAAGACTTCACCTTCACTGGTATGGTAATTTGGTTAAAAGGTCCTTTAAAGGATATTATTATCTCGGTCCATCTCGGAGAGTTAAATTGCCTAATATCTACTTATAGCTTTGAAGAATTCTCATGGTGAGGTGGGTCTCACCATTTAAAATCTCATGTCCTCCTAATATGAGTAGGTATTACACATCCTATCAGACTTTTGTTTTCTTTGATCTTCTTCTAACACTTTAGTTAAAGTGAGACTTCATTATAGAAAGGGACAGAAATTTGGATTTGGAAAATTAACAGTGGGTTCGGCTAGAGTCTCCAAGAATGATAAGAATAAAGTTATAGATGCAGTCTACCCAAGTGTGAAATATCAGTTCTTTTAGGACCCTTCAAGAGAACTAATTTCTAGACGCAGCTTGCTAATCCTCATTATAAGAGAGTTTCGCCTTGTGATGACTATGGAATTGTGAGTATTCTTTCCACGGGTCAGTTTTCTTTCATATATCTAAATTCCTTAAACCTTAAAATAGCAGTCTAGATTCAGTCTACCCAAGTGTGAAATATAAGTTTTTTAGGACCCTTTAAGAAAGCTAATTTCTAGAAGCAGCTTGCTAGTTCTCATTAGAAGAGAGTTTCTCATGGTGATGACAATGGAATTGTGAGTATTCTTTCCACAGGTCAGTTTTCTTTCATATATCTAAATTACTTAAAGGAGAACTATGGGGTTAAGGCTTTTCCCCATAGTTCTCCTTAGGGTAACGGGAGGACACAAACTAGCGTCCTCACGTCACACATGGCTCAGTATACCACGAGCTGCTGCTCGCGGTATACTGAGACGCCGCACCTGAAGCGGATCCCGACAATTGTGCCGGCTATAGAGCCAGCTGTACCCGCCCCCTCCCCCGTCCGTTCCGCCAGTCAGCGCTGGCGGATCGGAGCGGCAAGGGGGAAATCCAGCCCCTCCCCTGTCACGGCAGAGAGCCGTGACAGGATCGAGAAGTGAGCGAACACCGGTATGTGTTCGCTCACCTCCCGATCTACTGAGCCGACCTGTGACAGTCTCATTGTCACATGTCAGCTAGAACTATGAGGTGAGTGAAAAGCACTCACCTCATAGTTCTCCTTTAAACCTTAAAAAAGCAGTCTAGATTAACAGTTAAAAAATAATCCTGCTTTTAGCTTAATGAGAATTCAAAACTAGAAATAAAGTGAAAGTGTTACAGATTTTCTAAAGTTTAAATATCTTTAGTTCACAGCTATCCTGCCATTTATCTTTTCATTGAATGTACTTTACTATCCTCTTAATGCTCTTTTTCCTAATTAAGGTCAAAATAAGGATAATGGATTTTGTGCCGCATTGTTCTGAACTATGGCAGTACTGAAAACATTAAAAAAATTTTTAAATTTAACTACTCCGCTTAATGGCAAATTCAAAATACTTGATAAGCAGGACAAACTGTGATACAAGTATTATTTTTTTTTCTTAGTAGAAGATACCAGTTACTTTTATCATACCCAACATTTATATAGTTTAAGATTATCTAAAGTCAAAGCTGTTTTTCTAAGTTTTGGATGGAGTAGGGAAGGGTTAGAACCTGTCAGGTTTTACTGCTATCTCTTCCCATCTTCACAGATTTCTCCCACCTGTCTCTAAAACCTGACCGAGGTGCATGCACAGTATTGTGCCAACATGAGTTGTGCTGTGCTGCAGTGCACAGCCGCCGGGTGTTGGGGTGAATGGCAAAACAATGCATCCAGTGCACTATACCACATGCTACATGCTCTGTGCGATAATATGCACTAAATGCATGGTAACATGCCCTTAGCACAAGCTATAGGGTAAATGGACAGTAATTATTTGAGTCATCACGCCAAAAAAATAAGCTGATAAGGATTTCTGAGTTCACATTGACTTTACTTGTTACATGTTTGTTAGACCCTGGTCTTTGATCGAAAAGAAATTGAAAGCCATTGTGTGAGCAGTTAAATAGCATTTTTTGAAGCGGTAAGCAATGATAGATGAAAGAGGGAAACAGTGAGAGGGTAGTATTTAGATTCATGCTATATATACTACATACCTCCCAAATTTCTGAGATGAAAAAGGACACCTTTTACCACAATGTAATTAGGCAATAGACACACCCCTGCCACTCCCCTCGATATGCAGACCAATTAGAGTTTGAATGGCAAAAACTATTGATTAAACCAAACATTTTTTTTTTTTTTACCATAACCTTGCCTTTATACTGGCGTTTTGAGGTAGCAAACAAGAGAATTACGAGATAAAATAAAGGTTTTAGTGCAGAATAACAGTTTTGGTGGTTAAATAGAACCTTCTCATAGATATCTGTACATCAAATCTGTACTTGACAAACTGATCCACAATGCTTTCAGCTACAGAGGTCAGCTAAAGCTTGTTTTAAATATAATTTACTTGCTAAGCATATTTAAATACTTGAATGTCCACAGCATGACCACTGTTACACTTTAAAGGTAAAATATAATATAGGCAGTTAGATGGAAAAGCAACTAATGCCATTATGCATGCAAGATAAATATACCTTCCCAACACACCTGCGTTGTGGTGCAGCGTAATGCATATTAATACCTTACCATACATTGTGATGTGAGGCATTGATAAAAATGGTTTACACACTTTGTGTGTTTTGATGCGTTGGAACAAAGCAATTAACACACAACATAACACACATTAACAGGTCTTAGATTCCTTCTGCAGGCTTTACACAATTCTACTAACAAAAAACTGTCAAATTGTTGCAATAGTTATTACAGATCTATATAAGGAAAATACATGGTGACCTAAAAAAGATGTACAACTACTACTAAAGTAATGCTCAATCTTTGTTTCAAATATCAAGTTGAATCCCCTGTGAGTGCCCAACTACTAATAACTTACCAAACTAATTTTTACAAGAACAACAATTAAATAATTCAGAAGTTTCTTTAATACCCTCTTTAAAGAAATAAATTTGGTCTATAGGGTAAATTACAAGCCGACTTGGTATCCTGGAAAAGTATCACACACATGAATATAACGTTTAATTCTTGCAATAGAATCACTCTCTAATCTATTCTACAGTTACCAAAATAGAAGGAAAAATAATTCCACTCTCAGTATTCAAAATATTTTACAGTGCATTGATATGTAAACCATACAACTCTCTATGTTCACTTAAAATGAAGCTTCAGATCTTAAGAGCACAGCACTAACATCATGGGGAAGAGGTAGAACCTTTTATATCAATTGAAAAATAATTTTCACTACCTGGATTACAAAATCTCCAGGGGTGTAAAAAAGGCTTCACACCACACTGAAGCACAGAGTCCTGTCAAGCTAGCATCAGCTCCACACAACTCTTGCTAAAGCCCCACTCTCTTTACCTTAGAGAATGATCCAGTCAGCCCACTAAAAAAAGTCCAACAACGTTAGTATGTTAAAACAATCCCCATTAGAAATTATATAGATGCTCTTCTACATACAGTACAATGTAGAGTATATTTAATTCAGAGACCTCAAGCCTGAGAGAAGTAGAACACATGGAAGGAAGCTCAGGACACAGCTTTTTAAAACATCGTCAAGCCAACAGGACCTTTTATTGGACAGGTGTTTTATAAACAGGTGAATAAAAAGAATAACAATCAAAGAAACATTAATTAAAAAAAAAGGTTTGACTGAAACTACCAAAGGTGAAGATTGTTTCACAATCAATAATAGAACCCTATTGAAACCTATTATGACCCCTATTCTTGTGAACAGAATGCATAGAGGACATAGGAAAAGAGAAGATACACCATTTGACCTATGACAAACAAAGGAACATGCCTTCCATGGAATATAGGTATAGTATAGGTAATATATAAATATAAAATCATTAGACCCTTGCTAGATGCACTACAGGAGAACAACACTCCATATAGGTGAGATACCCCTCTGCACCATACTTAAGTTTCCTAAAAGTACTTTAGAATTTTACCAAGCTCAGGTACCAGGGAACTAATGGCCCCACATTTTTGCCCTAGATTAGCTACCCCCACCTGGTCCTCAAAATTCTCTCTTCAAGAGCACTGGATACAGGTTAAGTCTCCTCTTCTCAACATTGCTTAAGGACCTGATCGTCTCTACTATTTTCTTAAATTAATGAGCAAAGACTAATATTTTCATACTCTATGATTCTACTTCTTTCTATGCCCATTATCTCTGTCCTACAGGCTGCAGTACATAAGGTCTACATTTTTTTAATTAGCTCTCTTTTCGAGACATATTTTTAAAGGAAAATATTCCTCTCTTGATAAATTATATTAAATTAAATAATTTATTTGCAGAGAGCAAGCTTTAAGGAAACTGAAACAAGCTGAATTACTCTAATACTGCATTCATCATCCTACACAAAAACTGCTCAAATATTGGACTACTCCTCCTTACCTTAAATATATTTTAACAAGCATTCTGTAACCATACAGTGTAGAAGCATCCACAAGGCTGAGATGGCGGGGAGGCGCATTGAGGAACCTGGCCTTGGGGCAGCAGAGAGAGTAAATCCCCTTAGCATAACTCATAATTTTCTGTTCCTGGACCCTCTAAGAAACCTGAAATGTTAGGGTTGGCACCACGGACTCCGAACAAAAAGAATTCCAGTGTCAATATGAAAATTAAGGGTGAAAGGGGGCACCCCTGTCTGGTCCCATTTTTCAGGGAAAAGTAATCCAAAAAGGAATCAGTCACCTTCACCCTTGCATCAAACCACTTCCTCATGTTCACACCCAAGCCCAGATGATGGAGCGTGGCTTTCATAAATGACCAGTCGACATGGTTGACATGACTAGTCGACATCTGCTTGTGTTTCCAACTCACAAATTTAGTGGAGCAAAATGGTCTGCTATGTGTGAACACTGAGAAAGGAACGCTGCACTTGCAGGCTTCCTGTGTCAGCTGTCACTGGAGAGCCAGCACAGTGCGGTGCTAAAACTCCTGTATTGGAGGTGACAGGTCCAATAAATAGAAAGGGCTTGTTAACCTCTGTGTGATAGCAATAAAGTTAAGTGAAAAAAAAAGTTAAAAATAACAAAATAAAATAAAAATGTATAAAAAGTAAATAATAAAATCAATAAAAAATAAAAAACAAGTAAAGAAATAATGAAAATAAATAAAAATTAAAACACTGATAAAAAAGCAAAAAAAATATAAAATCAATAAAAAATAAAGTATAAAAAAAAAGAGAAATACAAATTTTAAAAAGCAAAAAAGTTAAATAACAACTAAAAAAGTGATAAAGTAAAAAAATAATAATGAAAGAAAAAATAAAATATTTGTGTATGTGTATTTCCCTATTTTGCCTCAGGCAATGATGCTCAACATTTTTTAAACCCCAGGGCCCAAACTAAAACACAATACCAAACTTATTTTCAGTGTTGGCACTTTGAGATAAATAAATTGATTTTGCATCGCAGTTTGGGCACTCGGGCTCAAAAAAGCTAGCCATCTCTGACCTAGGTAACAAAATATTACCTAGTCCAATTTATCTTTTTTTTCATTTAATATATTTTTATTGTTATTATTATTTCATATCAACACAATTTCATTTCCGATTTCATAAAACTTTAGACAACTCTTTGTTATTGCATGTCATAAGAAAAAAAAGAAAACATGTTCTAATTAACAGACATCTAAAACATGGCTTCACTATCATTCATTGCCAGATCAATCCTATTACAATCCCTCCTCACTCCTAACTCAACATTCCCTCCTCTATTCTCTTTCTCACCTTCTATCCCTATCTCATATCGTCGTCTGAGACGGGGAACCACCTTATGTGTGTTATAATTTACATCTTCCGTGATATTCCTTATTATTATCTCTACCCATCTATACATCTATTTTTCACTCTAGTCGTGTGTTATCTTGTGTGTGATCCCATACTACAAGTCCATATACAATAACTTCTACTTGTTTGTGATGCAAACCCTTTCCTACCCTGTTCATACGTTTAGTTGTGTTATACAATTCCGTGCTGCAAATCTATATATGCAAACATCAAATTATATGGTGGAACCCCTTTATTCCTATCCCCTCCTCTATTTGTGATTTTCCGTTAACCTTACTTACGGAAACCTTACAAACCTCTAAATGCATCAAATAACTACCCCTGTGTAGTGCTAACCTTTTGCTCTCACATTATAACCCCTAACCCTCCGTTAACCTTTCCCTCCATCTCAGATAAGGATATTCCTCTTCCTTTCTAATGTCTAATGCAATATGACCGAGAAAAAAAATAAAATACAAAAACGAAATACATTATTAAAGTATCTCAGATATTTGTCTATGTCCCATTTTTTAACTTCTAATTTATTTCTATGTTACTGTCCTTCTTTATTAATTTCTTATATTCCTGTGACTGTCTATATACTTGCCACTTTTCCCACACCATATCATAATTAACTTTCCTGTCTGCGTCCCTTGCACATAGTTCCTCCATATGTCTTATCCAGGGGCGGACTGACCATTAGGGCGTTCGGACGCTGCCCGAGGGCCCGCGGCCCTAAAGGGGCCCGTCTTCTTGCTTCCTAATCCTACTTAGATGCAGGCTGCTGCCATAATCACATTCCCCCCTCATCCTCTTGGTTTCCCTCGTCTCCACCGTCCCCCCCTGGTGTTTCTTGCAGAAAGACAGCCAGTGGAGATTGGCGATCGGGACAGTTGTTTACCCGCCCACTGCTTAGCAACTGATGACGTGGATGGGTGGGCGGCCAGTCTAAGCAAACAGTACAGGCTCTGATCCCCTGCTTTGAAGTCAGACAGAGCCTCGCTGGACTGCTCCTCCCACGCCACTCTTGGGAACAGGTGACACCTCCACTACTGACAGCGTGGGCAGCTTCCTCCCCTCCTCCCTCCATTCATTCACATATGTCTGAAACACAGCAACCAGGTATGTTTATATTTGAGCACATGTGGGTCTTTTATGGGGGGGGGGGGGGTTTCTTTCTTTTTTTAGCATGTTATTACAGATTATTGCATGATCTTTTTTTTATAGTGATGCACCGATAGCAGCATCGGTATTGGTGCTGATACTGGGCATTTTCACGAGCATGCATACTTGTGAAGATGCCCTAATACTAAGCGCCAATACTGACACTTAACTTTTTAATTTAAAAAAAAAAATGTAAACCTATTCAGCTGGCGTAAGGTCCCTCACTTGCTGGAATCTCGTGGCGCTTGTCTGTTTACAGCGCATCCGCATATCTCCTCCTTCCCACCACCCGCACCCTCCTGCACAGCCCTGATAAGACGCACAACACTGGTGTGACCGCGCAGAGCACTGGTGAGACCGCGCAGAGCACTGGTGAGACCGTGCAGAGCACTGCCGAGACCGAGCAGAGCACTGGTGAGACCGAGCAGAGCACTGGTGAGACCGCGCACAGCTCTGGTGAGACCGCACATAGCACTGTGCTGAGACCGCACACAGCTTTGGTGAGACCGCACATATCACTGTGCTGAGACCGCACACAGCTTTGGTGAGACTGCACATAGCACTGTGCTGAGACCGCACACAGCTTTGGTGAGACTGCACATAGCACTGTGCTGAGACCGCACACAGCTTTGGTGAGACCGCGCATAGCTCTAGTGAGACAGTGTACAGCAGTGGTGATACTGCATATAGCTCTGGTGAGACTGCACACACCACTTGTGAGATTGTACGCAGCCCTGGTGAGACGGTATGCAGCCCTGGTAAGACTGCGCACAGCCCTGGAAAGTAGAGCTGCAGCTAACTATGTTTTTCAAAATCGATTAGTTAGCCGATTATTAGGTTTGATTAATCGGTTAATCGGATAAAAAATTAATTTAAAAAAAATGGTGGAACGGTAGGTACTATGGTTCCTTTGTTATAATAGGCCACTTGTAGAAACAAACCTCTAATTTTTGTAAGTGCCAAGAGCCCCTGGAACACAGGAGCACAGTAGTACGCAAAATGATTGATGCTTCTGCCTCCCCCATGACACATCCCACAGTGCAAAGCAGGACCTCAGCATCCCATTGAAAGGTACCTTAATATTATTACTATTATGATGTTGATGGTTTTCCTCAACACTGCTAATGCTAACATGTAGTAGTTACATACTGCAGGATACCCAACAGCTGTAGTTTTAGAAGTTAAGTGTTAAAACCCAACTCTACCTTCTGAGCCTAACCCCCATCCCAAGTTCTTTGCTTCCCTTCCAGTTCAAAAAAGTACTACTCCGCCTCTCCACATCCTTTGCTGGTCATTGGTCCTCTTTCAGGTTGAAATATGTCAGCATCATTTGATGATTTCTTGTTCCTGTTCTATGGAGTATTGAGAACCACCAGAGGTGGACTGACCATTTGGGCACTGCCTGAGGGCCCACAGCCAGGAAGGGACCCATCACGACCCCCGCTGGCCTGCCCCCCACTCACTCGCCTTGACTTATTTATTAGAGTTCTGTGTTGTCTACTACTGAGTGCTGCATTATTTACATTGGAATTGGTGCTGGTCTGAGATCTGCAGTGCATTCAGGGCCGGTGTCCTCCCTCCCCCTCCCTCCAAACCCCCTCCCCGACCCCCTGTAGCGCTGGGCCTGCTCCCTATCAGCATGTTTTTTTTTTCTTCAATTACCTTCGGTGCGCGAGAGCAGCGGCGAGTCAGCGCTGGTCCGGTGGGAGGAGCTCCAGGTGGGGTCCTAATTTAGCTGGCTGGCGACTGCCAGAGGTGCCGCGTGTGTCGGGGCATTTTGACAAGTACAAGTACCCTCACCCTGCAGCGCCCTCAGGTGGCCGCTTGCCTTGCCTTGCCGTAGCGCCGGGCCTGAGTGCATTGGTTCTGATCTGAAGTCTGCCGTGCATTGGTTCTGATCTGAAGACTGCCGTGCATTGGTTCTGGTCTGCGGCCTGCCATGCATTGATGCTGGTCATGGGCTGACTAACCTTTTCAGGCAGACTGATCATTCGGGGAGCTAAACTCACACTGGAGTGGGGTGGAGATGGATGTTTGCATACAGTTCGTGCGGTATGCGCCAAAACCCCTGCTCCAGTCCTAGATTATTCTGATACCCTGTCACTTTCCTACTAATTCTCCTGAAATTCACCCAGGATAATTGGCGGGATTGAAGAATTTAGGTCAAATTAGCCAAAGCAAAAAAATTCTGCCATTTCTCATTTTCCAAATCGCTTTTATTGTTCTAGATTGTGATATTATCCTACCAATTCGCCTTTTATATAGGCCTGATATTTTAAACATAGGGTGGAGAAATAATTACTGTAAAACATGAATATATATCTGGGCGGCGCTTGTGGACGGGTGTGGCTTGTATATGGGCGGAGCACAAGGGGGCCCCACAATCTCGTATCCAGCATCAGTCAAGCTAGCATTTTTATACTAGACAACAGCACTAAATCCCTTTAAAGTAGAACTAAAGGACATTTATTATGCTAAAGCGCTCTGTATCTTAAACAATTGCATTGATTTCTTCTCTCAAAAAATACTGGTTACATCTTTTTTTAATCCTTTTTGCATTTTAGTGCTGCAAATATTCTTCAGCTTTTATAAGCCACTTCATATCCACATTCATGGGTTTTGTGAACCATGTCCGTGTAATGTGGTCAGAATGGCCACCAGTAGTTTTCAGAAGGGATGCATGTGACACGTTGACAACACAGGATCACAACTGAGAGAAAGATGTCACAGGAGATGCCAGAACAAATGCCTTCATGGTAGGATCACCAGCTATTCTTCTGATGAAAGCTGGTTATCAAAATCAACTTTTCGTATTACTTTAGCATGATGAAGCTTTTATGAGATTTAATGACTGGATTTATCTACTTTAAATGCATTAAAATAAAATTAAACTCTTAATCTTTTTTTCAATAATAAATCCAGATCAAACAAATATACATTGCCCTTCACAGCATTTCTATACTTTTGTGCCTAAACAATTACTGTTATCATGTTTCTAAACAGCTGGCTCAAACTCTCTCAACCACTTCCCTGAATTTTCTGTCCAATACAAGATCACAAGTGATAGCACAGTCTCTGCCAGTTCTCCATCGACTAACTTGGAGAAGGAAGGAGCGAGTAAGAAGGACAATGGAGCGTAGGGGAGAAAAGTGGCTTCCCTTATTGTATCTGTGTGTTTGTGTAGATGTAAACAACTTATTAGCACACACAAGGGTGACTCAATAGGGCCCTTCAAGGGAAAGGAGCCACCCTAAAACAGGATATGAGGACCATTGTTCAGGGGACCAGCTGATTCTTCAGGAAACTAAACTACCATTGTAGGAGATCTTTACAGGATTTGAAATAGCTTAAAAATTTACTACTATAATATCACTTCAACCAATCACAGCTATTCTTGAATAGTTGTAACTTCAACTGAGTGAAATCTGATTGGTTGCAATTTTAGTATAAAAGTAGTTAGTGCTTATCCTTCAAATGACCTACCATAAAGTAATATTTTAGTTATATAGTAGGTGTGGTCTGGTGGACCCTGTCAGTTGCTGGCTTCTTATATAACTTGGATATTACAAAAATAGGGAAGCATCAATACCATTTTTTCCAGACCGAGTACGAGTACTGGTACTTTCCTCAAGTACTCACTGATACCAATTAAGGATACCATTTTTTTTTGTGTCATGTGACAGTTTTTCTAAAAAATACAGACTAACAATTTTAGGATAGTGGAGGAGCACCAGGGCCAGGTCACAACCACTGCTAGGAAGAAGGGAAAGGTGTATCCAGAGTTCCACACCCTTGATTGGTCAGATGTGACCTGATTTTCTCTCACTGACTAAGCCCCAAGAACGTAGGAGGGGCGAAACGCATCATCCAGTTACGGGATGCTAGCTTGACTAACTGCATGTCGGACACCTGACCGGTTGGCGTGGACAAACAAAACTACAGGAGGAAAAAAGGGTTGTTTGCAATTGATCGAGAAACACCCTTGGAAACAAACACAGGGATTATCCAAAATCGTGGTCTATACAGGAGGATTTAATCTCGAGGATCACTTGATAAGCCTGACACTGGGCTATAATGAAGAAAAATATCAGCTAAAAATTCAAGTGGACAACAGCCTAATGTTTCAGATTGACCGGTTGGAGTACCAAGGAACCGTGAGTAGATGTTACTCGAGTTGAAGCATGTCACACACAGATTGGAGGTATAATCCCCTAGTGTGATCATAACACAGCGGCAACCAAAATATATATATATACTCACCGGGTCATATATCACATACCATATACTTACCTATATCCTACTTGAATTCCTACAATCAAGATAACATCATATATACACATCTCCCTTACTCCAGGACATGAACACCCAATAATTGGCCTTAACATCAAGGAACATTACTTTTTGAGTAAAGCCAGGCAGTTCATATAATTTATTGGATATACCATAAAACTTTTTGATACTACCATTTAACTCTCCGACCCTTGTTTTATAGCTGCACTTAGTACTTAACCACCTTGGTTAGAACCAATTGTTCCAACCACAACCACTGCTACCCTGGTAGTTCTGCCACTGACTCCAAGCTGTAGTAGGACTACAAATCTCATTAATACATTATATAGCAATGCTGAATACCACCAGCTATAGAGGACTACAAATCCCAGCAATAAATTATACGGCACCGCAGAATAACATTGTGCCATGGCTGTAATGAGGAGGAATGCTCCGCAGTCAGATAACATGGTACTGTGGCTGGGATGAGGAGAAATGCTCTGCCCTCAGATGACATTGTCCCGTGGCTGAGTTAAGGAGGAATGCTTTGCAGTCAGATAATATGGTACCATGGCTGGGATAAGGAGGATTGCTCTGCAGTCAGATAACATGTACTATGGCTGGGATGAGAGGGAATGCTCTGCAGTCAGATAACGTACCATGGCTAGGATGAGGAAGAATGCTCTGCAGTCTATTAACATGTACCATGACTGGGAATGAAGAGGAATGCTCTGCAGTCAGATAACCTACCATGGCTGGGATGAGGTCGAATGCGCTGCAGTCAGATAAGGTACCATTGCTGGGATGAGGAGGAATGCTCTGCAGTCGATAAGTTACCGTGGCTGGAATGAGGAGGAATGCTCTGCAGTCAGATAATGTACCATGGCTGGGATGAGGAGGAATGCTCTGCAGTCAGATGATTTACCATGCAAAAAGAAAGGAACAAAATCAGCGCCCTCTCTTCATGTAGTACCGTGTATTTGATAGCTGATAAACAAGTAAAGAGTGAGACTCACCAAAGTCTGTCTATGTACAGCATAAGAAAACATGCATTCATCAGGGACCATTTGCTATAGAACCGACCCGACTTCAGGGCATCACAGAAAACAATGGATGTGACAAGGTTAATGCAGTCCAAAAGGTTAAACCATCTAGAGCGGAGACCAGTGGTGTCCCCGGCGGCGTCTTTTGTGTGATGACTTCGGGCATCTGGCATTCTGGCATCGTATCGTTTTATAAGGTAAACAATTGGGAGCGTATTGACTTACATTTAATTGGACAGTCAGCAGCCATCCTTCACTCCCACTGAGGGGCACTACACATGCTATTAGGTTGTGGACAAGAGTAGTGAAAGATATATATATATATATATAGATAGATCTATGTATAGATATATAGATCTATGTATAGATATATAGATCTATATATAGACATAGATCTATATATAGATCTATGCCTATATATAGATATATATAGTGGTCAAATCATGGATCAGTCAGTTATGTATTTGGTTCTGAAGAAGGTGGTTTAGCCATTGAAACATGTTAACCAACCACATCCATTGCTCTCTGTGTTGCTCTGAAGTCAAGTCGGTTCTATGGCAAACAGTCCCTGATGAATGCATGTTTTCTTATGCTGTACATAGACAGACTTTTGTGAGTATCACTCTTGTTTATTATCTATCCAATAAACGTTACTACACAGATAGAGGGTGCTATTTTTGTTCCCTTCCTTTTGCATGTCCTCTGAGGTATCCCCACCTGAGTTTGAACAGCTGCTACTTCGGTGTAACATTATTGAACTGTTGTTCTGGTCCCCTGGGGAGTGAGAAAAGTCTGCCAAGAGCTGACTTTTTTGGACAATAAGATAATGTACAATGGCTGGGATGAGGAGGAATGCTCTGCAGTCAGATAACGTACCCCCTAATCTGTGGCACAGCCATCTTTGCCCCCCACCCCCGGGTTTTACCTTCCTTGGAGGTGGCTGCATGGTGCCTCTCCTGGCTGGTCCCACAGTCAGTTTGTCTCAGGAGGTGGAAGATGTGTGGGTCGGCACTGTATACAGGCACCACAAGGTCCCAGAAGGGTGCCGCAAGGGTGCAGCAAGCAAGGGGACTTTACTGCATCAGAATCAATTAAGAAATCTACAGGGCAGATATCTGTGTTTAGTACTGGGCATTTTCATGAGTACAAGTACTCATGAAAATGCCTAGAATCAGCACAGATACCGATAGTATCAGAATTGGTGCATCACTATAAAAAAAGCAAAAGCTCCTTCAAATGTTGTTCTTGCCCATCTGGGAGTGTGGGGTATTCTTGCCCACATTGTACTTTTTAGCCCCCCCTGAGGTGTGCAACATAATTAATAACACATTCAAAACCTAGCAAGGAGAATATAAGCCCCTCATAATGGCCACAGTACTTGCAGACCCCGGTACTCAAGAACAGAAATCTCAATTTCCAGAGATATAAGGAAATGGTTTAGCTATTCAGGATCTACCAAAGATGAAATATCAATTTGAATGGACTGGACCTTTAACATATAAAGCATATGATACTTATTTAAAATTAGATACTAAAACAAAACAAAAAAAGTTAATGCTGAGTTCCAGGGGAAAAAAACTATTTATACTTGCGGTCAGTCTACTTCCCCACTGCAGGTATTAACTTCTCATTCTGCATTGGGGATAATGAATACGTTTATATTCTTACCTTATTCCACCTCTTTGTGCAGTGCTTTGATTGCAGCTCTTTGACCTGAACTCATACAATGTAGAAAAATGTCAACAGCCCGGAATATCAGACAGAGGAAGAGTATGCCCTATGCCAACGGAGTGAGGAATAAGGTAGGTGTATCACCTTATTCCTACTAAAATGATAACATTTAAAAAAAAAAAAGTATGTTTTATATAACATTACATTTATATACTGTATATTATGGCTAATTTAAAACATGGGAAATGTGTCAATATTTTATTACACAGGGAGCATGGACTCAGCATGAAATTGAGTCACTGTGATGTTTCACACATATTTGCCAATGGTTCCAAAATGATTATTCAACTGCAAGGACATTTGGGCAGCTCTGGCAGTTGACATAGTAATGTGGACATTTCACAGACTGTTTTTCATCCCAGATTTCTGTGTTTATATATTGAAGTTGGCATTGCAATCTAGAACACGGCAAACTGGTGCAGAATACAAATAACTACAAATACAGTAATAATATTGTGCCCTTGCTGCTTCATGCAGGGCGTGCTGATTATGAAACTGACATTCTTCTTTTAGATAGTAATTAGTTGTCAAAACTCCACATGGATTTGGTGACCTCCTTCTCTTCATTCTGATCTCGAGACAAATTTCAGACCCAGTGGAGTGTGTTATACACCATTATTTCCTAGAGAAGTTTCTTCTGCAAAATGTACTGCTGTCTTATGCACATTATCCCAGGAATGTTTCATATAACGCATGGTACAAGCACTTACTGTGTGGGATATGTTGTAATATGAGACACAAATTAAGTTGTTGAATACATGGTTTGCAAGAAACGGCATAAAGCAAATCTGTAGTGGGAACTATTTACCTAACCCAGTGTTGATAAGTGCAGTGTTGATAAGTGCATAACAGGTCATTCCAAGTGCTTGCACATCAAGTCTATTTCAGTATAAGTACTTTGGGATGAGAACCTGGCCCCATCCCCTTACCATTTCCTATTGACCAGTAAGGTCGTAAGGTACAGAAGGGGGTTAATAGTGAAGCTTAAAGCCCATTTCCACCTTTGCAGAGGTATTTCTAACATATGCCAGCAATGTACAGTGAGTGTACATGAAGCAGTCATATGCAGTTGATGTATATAAAAACAGAAACTTACATTTTTTGTTAGCTTTCCTCTTCATATCCTCATGGAAATGGCTACTGTGCAAGCAATGTGTGTATATCACCAACCACCTTTCCTTGGACAGTGTATTGTGTGTAAAGGCAGAGCTGGTGTATAGTGATTTTGTTACAGGGTAACAGGGAGGGGGGCAGCTGTTTCTTTTTCTTTTGGAGAAAATTACCTTCATAAAATTAAGAAGAAAGCCTGTAATGTGAGTCATGAAAATGTGCACATGTATACATCATCACTGCACCTCTACATCATCACAATAAATGCTAATCACTTCCAAAGGTGGAAATGGCCTTTAACTGCTTACCGTCCGCCCGTTGCAAAAAAACGGACGGACGGCAAACTCCTAAAGACGGCATTTTTTTCTGCTTGCGCACGCCTCCTAGCGTGCACTCTCCGACAGAAAAACACCATCCATTGAAAACAGCCGTTACCGACTGTTTCACATACAAGTGATCGGCGGCTCTATAGCCGTCCAATCGCTTGTATGTGCTGTCTGAGCGCCCCCCAGTGTTGCTGTCCCGCCGCTGCCCCTCCCTCCTGCACCCTTACCTTCAATCCCGGGATCCACTGCCCCAGCTGCGGCCTGGCACCGGCTTGGGAGGGTGTCAGGAAGATGATGGGAGGGAGATCAGCATCTTTCTCCTTGCTGACCTCCCCCTGACGTCTGAATGCGGAAGTGATGCGTAACACATTACTTCCGCATTCAGCTGTTATTCCTCTGGCTGCTTTAGCCAGAAAGAAGAAGCTGATGAAGCAGATCTCTGTCGACAACGTTTTCCATCATCGATTTTAATCGACTTAATCGAATAATTGTTGCAGCTCTAGTAGAGATAGCACCCTCTCTCCAGATGAAGAACCCCAAGGACTGAAAGCATTGGTAGAAGGGTGAAGGATTTAACTGCCTCCGGGCCGGCCGGCCAGGAGCTCTCTAGATCTGAGCGGGCGTCTTTAGACGTCCGCTCAGACACGCCCCTTGCGCGCTGCTGGGCGCGCGAGCGGGAAATGGCCGCAATTTAAAAACGGGCAGCGATGCCCGTTAATATACATGCGATCCGCCGGCTGTAAAGTCGGCGCTTGTATTTAGCGACGATCGGTGCGGCCCCCCCTCCCTCTGCTGTCCCCCCCGCGATTGTCCCGCTGATCCCGGGCTCCGCTGTTCCCGGTGCGAGCCCGGGATCAGCAGGTCGCCAGTGTCACAGGGGATCAGAGAGAGCTCGGTACATGAGCTCCCACTATCACATAGGGGGGGTGTATTAGCCCTCGTATGTGATAGCAATAAAGTTTAGTGGAAAAAAAAAGGAAAAAAAAATTAAAGTCCCCCCCAAAAATTTTAAGTTACACATAAAAAAGAATTTACATTTTTTTTTTAAAGTCCCCACCCATACATCCACGCATGCATACATGCGTCGGGGGCGCATACGTGCAAAAAAGACGATTGCGCCCATTACGCCGCACATGTTACATATCGCCGCGAACGTCGCAGTGAGAGCAATAAGTCTAGGGCCATCAATCACTGATAACACTAAACTGATGAGCGGTAAAAACGTTGAAAGCGTCGCCTATGGCTAATTTTGGTTGCGGTCGTTTTCTGCGATGTCGCGGGTGCGCGCAATTTTAAAGCTTGACATGTTTGGTGTCTATTTAACCCGATCTTTTATATTTGACCAAAAAACTGGGTAATAATAAATGTTTCCTAACATAATGTTAAAAAAAACGTTTTTTTTTTCCAAAATGTTTCAGTAATTTTTCCTAATTATAATAAAAAATAAAACCCCCCAGTGGTGATTAAATACCACCAAAAGAAAGCTCTATCTGTCCCCAAAAAATGGTGTAAAATTCATTTCAGTACAGCGTTGCATGACGGAATAAACGTCAGTCAAAGAATGGCAGCGCCGAATACTGAAAAATGGCCTGGCCAGGAAGGGGGTCTAAACACCTGGTCTTGAAGTGGTTAAAGTAGATGGTGTCTTTTCTCAGCAGCCTAAAAAAATTATACTAGGGACTCAACCTCTTGCGCTGTGACACTACACCACATATAAAAGCCAGAACCTTTGTCTGATCTTGAGTAAATTTTATAACAATGTGCTTTTTGTATTGAGCAAAGAGACGCAAATTTTCATCAGAGTACATATCTACTGTGGGAACTAGGTCATGTGAACTACAGCTGAGAGAGCAGTACAAGGAGCATGGCTTGGCATCCTGGTAGTTGAGTGAGAATTTGTGGGGCAAACCTGACAAGAAATAAGGTGTTTTGTTGTTATTTATTCACAGTTTGGGAGACTAAAGCTGACCATACACTAGTAGATTTTTGTACAAACATGCATATGAAAAATCTTGGCAGAACATTTGATAATGCAATCAAAGACATTTGGTCTTAACATTTGATTTTCAAATTAAAGTTTTTGGAACAAAATCCACAGTCAATGTTCATTCCATCCTGCTCCTTTTGGTGTATGGTAAAAAAAAGCATCCACTTAACCCCATTAACTACTAGAAGATCAAATGTATGCAGCAAAAAAAAATCGAACAACATTCTACTGGTGTCATTCCCCACTTGTCGGGCTTCATGTTGCTCACAGAAGCCCAGTCTCACTACAAAATACTATCTGTTGTTGTCTAACTACAATCAGTTCAACACCTTTTCCAGGACCCTCTCTCTGCTGAAACTGGCATTGTCTGCATCTTTACACAGGGACAGTCCATCTGTCTGTCACAATATGTATTAAAATATCTGAAACATTACTCTCGAAAAATATCTCTAGGTTTTACCAAAGACTTTCTAAAAATAAAAAAATAGTCTAGAAAAGGAAATGACAAGGCTTTAAAGAGAAAAATCATCATAAAACATATTTTAGGTCTGTTTACCTTTCATCAGAGCTTTAAGCGTAGTACTGTGGTGAGGAACTTAATTATGTGGTTGTTATCTTTTCTTCAAAATACATTTCTTTTGAAGTCTTACTGCTCTAATAGTGCAAAAAGAATAGCAGTATCACTTACATTACCAAATGTAGTGATGGTTGACAATATCTTGGTGGTTTTGTAAGAAAATAGCTCTATTATTTATTGTTATTCATTTACAATACTCCACATGCATTTCAAAGTGTTGTACAAAGGTAGAAAAAAAATACCAATATTAACACAGTGACTCTTATTCATAACCATTAAAGATGAGAAAATATTCCCAGGTTTGATTTGTACATGATCATTGAATCCCACTTGGAATTCATGAAACCCCACCTTAGCAGCAAACCCCATTGAAATCTATAGGGCAAATCTTAATAAAATATTTTATAATAATGGTAAATAATAATAATAATATATTTTGTCTATTTTCAATGCTAATAAGCAAGCTATTGGAAAAAAATATGGGAAGCTGGACACTGCCATGGGGAACATTAAACAAAGCAAAATCTTTTTGTTAAATAATTTTTTACAACGGAGCTTCCTGGATCTGAGCGGGCGTTTTTAAATGTACCGTCAGTCAAGCCCACTGGTATGTGCACCCCCCTACCGCTGGTCGCAGGCTCCGCTGTGCCCTATATCCACTTCCAGTGGATAACGTGTATTTACGTGACCCCACTGGAAGTGGTTACATTTTAAACATGCACTCTTTTAAGGGGCTTTTAAGTATCTCTACTGCATGTTCCAGTTAAGCTTGCAATACACATATATATTTCTCTCATTCAGCCCATGCTAGAAAATTAATTATTTCCCCATCCAAGCTAAATAGCATGGCCAGAGGAATCTCCACTGTCAGCTATTGTGTTCAGGCAACCGCAGCACAAACATCTATTCAGTTACTGTTTGACCGCTAACTTTCTGCTCGGCTCAGTTTTCTTGGCTCGAATATTGGCCAATTTAGCTGGAATCTGACATAATTAGAGCAAAGTATGGCCAGCCTTACACTCAAGATATGTATGCTCTTTTCCCATGTGTAGAAATGTGTTAGGGAAAAGGTAGGTCTTGCATTGGTTCAATAATTAGCTCACATCTGATCCTTATCCCAAGAGTCTGGTAAATTTAAGATATAGATCTTAGCTCACAAGTTGTTTGGCATTTTTTCTACTTTCTGACAACACAAGTCTGCCCTTACAGAAAGAGAGAAACAGAGCCACTGAAGTGTGAACAATGTTGTTATATGAAGTTTACACAATGTTGCCATTTCTTGGTATTTGACTTGTGTTTTGTTTCTGGATTTGTTCATGGATGAATATGTAAACATTTCAGTAGATTTTTTTGGAACAGCTGAACAGTTTAAAATTTTAAATGAACCTGTACTTTGCTCACATTTTCCTTACTTTTACTGCCCTTCTATTTGCCGTGTGAATAAGCTAAGGACTTTCCCTCCACTCCCACCTGACAGTGTTCAAGCCTGTCCATTGGTTGCTTCGGCACCATACACTGCACTGTGGAAGTAAAGTGAGAAAGTCACATCGGACCCCATATCCAAATGTACTGCATATTTCCCTCAATTCTAGCCATTAAAGAGATTTTTCCATGAATACGTTTATTTTAAAAATGTGTATAGTAGAGAGTAATATTTTCACAATTGAGCTTCTATAGCTCTATACCACCTATTAAATCCAGCAATTTTAATGCCTCAGTTTATCTATATCTATGTCATCTGTATATACCAGTAGACTACATATAGAAGCTACACTAATGTCAATCGTAACAGGTTAAAAGCCAGATGGAGGCCCAATATATCCACCCTCTTGGATTTGCCTGGATTCATTAGATTTATAACCTTCTCCACCTCCCTGACACACTGATCAGCCAATGAGTCCAGGGAAAGAAAGTGTGTAAGCTCCAAACTCACTTTGCTTACAAAGTGCTTACAAAGGACTATGGACACCTTCCTAGGCACTATCTGACAGAATTCTGCCAATAATTAGACACCAACAGAGTCACAGGGAAGCTTATGAGTAGGGATGCACCGATACCAAGTAGAGTACTCGTTACAAGTACATGTACCGATACTTTTCGAGCTCCAAGACCAGACTAGAGAAAAATTCAAAAGTTAGGAGGCAGCTGTCATTTGTAAGGAGCACACGGAGCTCCTGAGATTTTACATCTCTGTTTTAATGTATAATTTTGTTTTTATAAATATAAATAAAGGGATGCACCGATACCAGTTTTGCGAGTACAAGTAGTGGTACTTGCACAAGTACTTACAAGTACGAGTACTAATAATTTTTTGTTTATTGTCATGTGACAGTTTTTCTAAAACAATACAGACTAATGATTTCAGGACAGTGGTGGAGCACCAGAGCTAGGTCCCAGCTGCAACCTTTGCAACCCTGGTAGTTCTCATGAAAAGGCCAAGTGTCTGCATTGGTACACGAAAAGTATCGGTTCATCCCTACTTATGAGTGAGTTACATTCTCACCTATACCTAGAGTTGCAGAGTATCTCATTTTGCTCCTGGCAGCTGAATGGAATGGTGGGAGAGCAAAGAAAAGTTGAGTATATGATACAGGGGGAGGACAGGGAGCCAAGTGAGCCTTTTGCTGTACACTGCATAGACAAAGCAAAGAGTCAAACAACAAAGGATGGTTACCGGATCGTAGAAGCGATCTGGTGGCAGCTGAGCCACCAGCATCATTTTCTACTGTAAAGCCGGTCGCCGGCTTGACAAAACGGAGCAGACTCCCGGTGGCTTTAGAGTCTGTGTATCCCCTTCCGACTTCATGACAGGATTATTCCGTCATAGGCCGGGAAGGGGTTAAATTAAGCACGCACCAATCCCAGCAAATGCTGTGACAATTTAAAACACGTACAGGGCTATTCACATAGGGGTGAAGAGTTTGGAGAAGGCAGGAGAAGTAAACAATCTAGGCCAGAATAGCTGAACTGGAAAGTAAGCTGAATTGGAATATTTTTCCAAATCAGCTATGTTATCCTAGATTGTTCACTTCTCCTGCCTTCTCCAAACTCTTCACCCTTTTGTGAATAACCCTGTTAAACAAAAGCCTATGATACCGCTGTCCTCTCAGACCTGAATATGACAGGTATAACTATTCAGTTGCCCTCTTCACAGAGGCAAGGATATTTTAAGTTCATACTTAGAGCGTAGAGTTTACCGATTTTTAAGATCGTCCTTTAGTAAAAGAAACGGTGCAGAAAAATATACAGAAAAAGATATTAATAAAGAGAGACATAATATATAACAGTAAACTAAGATAATAAACAGGGAATACTTAACAGCCCTGGGTTTATGAGTTCTGACAGAGTCCAGAGTTCAATATGCAAAAGAGGGGTCTGAGTGGCTCTTCTCCAAGCAAGGCTTCCACAGATGATTTCCAGATAATAAAGGGGAACTCTTCCGGGATGTTACAAACTTCTTAATGTTGCAAGAGTTTCTTTTCTTGATGTTACAAAACAAGAGCCTCTCCAGCTGCTAGTGCAGCATCTTTTTGTCAGCCCTCTAAGGGGGGGTGACATGGAGCCGGCCCCTAGGGCAGGGCTGGGGAGGGGGAGTAGGAGGGATAATCCTTTACTATATCCTCCTCTGTTCCCCCCCAATGGTTAAATTCATGACTAAGGGGATAATTGAATATTAATATCCAATACTGTCTGAAAACCCCTAAATTATGAAGTTATGAAGTTAACTTTAGATTGGGACAAAACTTGGCGGAGATATGAAGGATTGTTGTGCCGGGAGGGCAAATGTTGCCTGTCCGGCCGTTGCCCATCATAAATCTATTTTTGGTATGCCTGTTTCTGTCTCAATGAGACAAAGCTATTGTGCACCTAATTTTACCATATCACTCTCCAATTCAAAGTTAAGAAATTGGGTTGATATTGTAACTCAGTTTTATGACTTATGAGTGGATGCTGGGTCATCTGGGTCATTAAATCTACCAGGCCTGAGTGTGTATCAAAAACCTGTCAATTGCTAATTTAGCTGAGCTGGGCGAAACCGTTACCATGCTATTGGGAATTTACGATACCACTCATTAAAGTATTACTTAAACTGACTAACGCCAGGTCTAGCAGAAACTCTAGATAACAATCAGTTTTAGTGCTTCACATAAGCACTTCACTCTGTTTTTGGAATTTGAAGAGACCTGGCACTGAGGTCAGGCTAAGGTTGCCTACAACTAAATAAAAGACTGCATTTGCTTTAAGCTAGATATAATTTAATATTAATAGGCTCAAACCTCATTATCGTCACACTGAGGAGACCTGTTGCTGGAGTTTTGGGAGAGGAATGTTGTCTCATTCTTGCCTGATATAGAATTCCAACTGCTCAACAGTCCTGGGTCTTCTTTGTTGTATTTTCCGTTTTAAGATGTGCCAATCATTTTCAATTGGTGACAGGTCTGGACTGCAGGCAGGCCAGTTAAGAACCCAGACTCTTCTACTACGAAGTCATGCTGTCATAGATGCAGTATGCGGTTTAGCATTGTTCTGCTGAAATATGCAAGACCTTCCCTGAAAAAGATGTCACATGGATGGGAGCACATGCTGCTCTAAAACCTAGATATATTTTTCAGCATTGATGGTGCCTTTCCAGATGTGCAAGCCCAATACCATCAGAGATGTACACTTTTAAACTGAGTGCTGATATCAAGCCGGAAGGTCCCTCTCCTCTTTAGTCTGGAGGATGCAACGCCCACAGTTGCCAAAAAGAATGTCAAATTTCAATTTGTCTGACCACAGAATAGTTTTCCACTTTGCAACAGACCATTTTAAATGAACTTTGGATCATGTTCAGATATGGCATCTTCTTTGCACGATAGAGCTTTGACTTGCATTTTTGGATGGCACGGTGAACTGTGTTCACAGACAGTCTTCCTGAGCCCATGCAGTAATGTCCATCACAGAATCATGTCTGTTTTTAATGCAGTGCAGTCTCAGAACCCGAAGATCACGAGCATCCACATTGCGTTTTGGCCTTGTATCTTGTGCACAGAGACGTCTCCAGATTCTCTGAATCTTTTGATGATATTATGTACTGTAGATGATGATATATATATATATAAAGTCTTTGCAGTTTTAAGTTAAGGAACAATATTTTGAGATTTTTTTGACAATTTTTAGATGCAGCTTTTCACAGATTGGTAAACCTCTGACCATCTTTACTTCTGAGGCACTCTAACTCTCTAAGATGCTCTTTTTATACACAATCATGTTACTGACCTGTTGCCAATTAACCTAATTAGTTGCAAAATGTTCTTCCAGCTCTTCCTTGTTATTACCACTTATTTTGCCAGCTTTTTGTTGCCCTGCCCCAACTTTTTTGAGACGCGTTGCTGCCAATTTAAAAATGACCTTATTTTTTTGTTTTTAAATGGTACATTTTCTCAGTTTAAACATTTGATATGTTTTCTATTTTCTATTGTGAATAAATTATGGGTTTATGAGATTGCAAATGATTGCAATCTGTTTTAATGTAGATTTTACACAGCGTCCCAACTTTTTTGGAATTGGGGTTGTACAACATTAAATGTATTTCCTTAAATGCAAGCAATGTAAGTTCCTGAATGTGACTTTTTATCAGCCTTGTGCAGTTGACGTACAGTAGGACTCAGACTAGGAGAGGTAGAAGCAGCACAAGGAGCCAATTAGTTCATCTCAGAAAAAAAAGCATGATGATAGCAGGTGAAAGCAGGGTGACAGAGAGTTGAGCTCATCACTGTGCTGCTACTCCTTTAGACTCCATTCACACCTGAGTGTGTGCAATTCAGCACATGCGCACGGACAAAAACATGCACATTTTAATGGATGCAAGTTTTTCAGCGCATTCGCCGCTACAACCACAATAAGAATGCGCGCCAATCGCCCAGAAAATTGTGCATGTACCTTTTCTCGCGTAGGCGTAGATGTTTCACATTGTAATGCATTTTGTGTTTTGCGTGTTTGCCCACGTATCTATAAGTGCAGACATATGCAAGAAACTTAGGGCTTGTTCACATGATTTTCCGGTCCTGATCTGGTCCGCATCTGGTGCGGATCTGCAGACGTGGTGCTCTGCATGCAGTGCATTTTTACGTGTTTTTACAGCGGTCCGGACGCTGACAGTTTATTATTTTTTTAAGCCAGGATACAGTGGCTAACATTACCAGCACACAGTTAGTCAATATACAAGGTATGTGTAATCACTCACCACATTAATTCTTCCGGAAACTATTGTACAATGCAAATTCAGCATACAGCTCTGAGGCTATTTCTCTCCGGTTTTGATTTTTTTAATGCACATTTTTGAAATGTGGATGACGAGGGTCATATAGCGTTGGTGCACGCTCCATTAATCCGACAAATCTTTCTACGTCCAGGACTATGTTGTTCATGCCTACTGGTTTTCTCTCTACTGCTCCCCCACAACCAGGAAGTCCGACGATGATGACATCATGAAGAGTGTAGCAAGAATAACTATTTATTGCTTAGCTGCAGTGCGGTGCGTTTTTGGCGCGTTTTCATTGCGTTTTTGACCGGTTCGTGCGTTTCTGGACCGGACAAAATGTGACATGCAGTATTTTTTCTGTCCGGACCTGAATGGACTGCGCACGTGAGAACTGTAGCCCATAAAACACATAGGGATGCATTTTTAGTGCAGGAGTGCACGGATCTGGTCAGGACAGAATCCAGACGTCGTGTGAACAAGCCCTTACTGTCCAGTCATAGGTTGGGGGCGGACGCATTGCAGCCAGGTCTCAAAGGAAATGGGCAGAATGATGCTGGCTGTCATTCATCCCAGAAGCCTAAGTACATCTTGTGGTGGAAAAGAAGTATTGTGAGGGGACCTTTTGACTGAAGGTAAGTATAGCAGCAAAAAAACTGCTTTTTTTTGTTCAATTAACTGCTTCATGGCTCCCTGTTGTAATTAATAAGATGGCCGGGAGCTTCTTGGATGTGTTCTGCTGGTTGGCCCGCAAAAGTGAGAAAACTGCTGAAATTGTAAACAGCCAGCAATGGCTGTTTACATACAAGCCGTCGGGCAGCTGTAGAGCCGCTGGATCGCATGTATAATGTGTGCGGGTCTTTGGGGGTCCCTAGGTGATATTAGGGGTCCTAGTGGGGGAAATAAATATTAGTGATATTGTGTAAGTTGGCTTTCACATAGGGGACTTGTTAGCCCCCTATGTGATAGCAATAAAGGTGAAAAAAAGTAAAAAAAAAATAAAAGTTACAAAAAAATGTTAAGTCACATATAAACAAAAATAAAAAAAATGTATAAGTCCCCCACACCCACAGACATAAACAAACATGCTTTGGGTGTGCCTACATGTGAAAATGACGATTGTGCCCATTGCGCCTCACATGTTACATATAACTGTGAACGTCAGAGTGAGGGCCATTAATCACTATTAACACTACACTGATGAACGGTAAAAGCTTTTAAAGTGTTGCCTATGGTCAATTTTCAGTATAGTATTTTTTTTACATATTTGCGGGCGCACGCAATTTTAAATCTTGACATGTTTGGTGTCTATTTACCCGACATGACCCCATCTTTTATATTTTACCAAAAATATGGGTAAGAATAGATTTTTTTTAACATAACATAGGGACACGTTTTTTCCCCGAAATTTACTGTACTTTTTTCATATAGTAAAAAATAAAAATCTCTGTGTTGCTATTCACTCTAGCTCAATACGGCTGATTTCAGCCGCATATCGGCTTTGTGCAGCTGCCTTTGGTCAGCCGAACATGCTCTGCCGAAGTGCAAAGGGACTTTGACTCAGCCGATCCAATATCTGGATCATCTAAGCCGAGCAACATTCGGTTCTGCTATTCCTCTGTGGTACCGAGCAGAATAGAAAATAAGTGGGGAAAAAAAGGTTGAAAATGTGTTTTTAAAATGATCAAAAATCGCAAAATTAAAAAAATATATATTTAAAAAAAAGAAAAACAACACTGCTAGTTTTTCCCAACTGTTTCTTATTGGCCGGCACTTCGGCACAAAGTCTTCTAGCAGGTCCCGCCCAATGAATAACAAATGGGTGGAGCCGGCCGTGATGTCACGGCCAGCTCCGCCCAGTTATTGTTTAATGAAAGATGAGCCTCCACAGGTCATTTGGGGACACTGATCTGTCATTACAACCGGGTGGAGCAAGCCGTATGATCATGGCTGGCTCCGCCCAGGTGTCATTTGCAGGGCCGGCCATTCTCCCCGCTTCAGCTGTCACTTTGGCTCAGTCAATCGAAGCATATGCCTTTCGGCTCGGCTGAGCCGCTCAGCCGCCTTTGGCTGCTGTACGGGCTATTGTAAATAGCCCGTACAGCAATCCTTCGGTTCAACTGAACTGAAGGGCTCTGGTCGCCGAGGACGGCTGGATCCTTCGGTTCTTTAGTGAATAACCCCCCTAGTCTTTAAGTGGTTAATAGGCTGTTAACTTATTTTTATTTTGGGGGGATGGTGTTTTGCTTTATCATTCGGTTGTTTGTTTTTTAATTACAACTCCGGACAGACAGTGCGAGTTGAGGGAGCTTAACACGTGGCTCCGGAGCTGGTGTCAGAAGGAAGGTTTTGGTTTCCTGGAGAACTGGGCTGACTTAGCAGTCGGCTATCGGCTCTTCAACCGAGATGGGCTGCATCTTAATGGGAAAGGTGCAGCATTCCTGGGGGAGAAAATGGTAGAAAGACTGGAGGAGCTTTTCAACTAGAAAGTGGGGGGGAGGGTAAATATCACGTCAAATCATGGGGAAGACTTGCAAACCCTATGGCTAGAGCTAGATGTGACGGACGCTAGCCGTAAACTTCTCGTGGGTATTTGCTATAAACCTCCAGATATAGGGGAAGAGGGAGAAGTCAATCCTCACTCACAGATAGGAATAGCTGGGAGAGAGGGCAATGTAGTCGTGATGGGTGACTTCAATTACCCAGACATCAATTGGGCCAATGGAACTTCGGGTTCGGCAAAGGCGGGGCGATTTCTAAACATGATTAAAAAGAGCTTCCATTTCTGTGTGACTTTGGTCCAATCATAATTTCCCTATCTTTTTATTGTTTAGCACGCTAGCTAAAGTTGTTTAGCTTGTTAATGTGAAATGAGCACATCCAAAAATACCGTATATGCAAATATATGTTGTCGACAATAATTAGTCATACACAAAGAATTTATGATGCGCTAATGTATTTAAGAAGTAAAAAAAGGGGAATATTATGTTACTTGCAGTAAGGTACTAAGGTACCCATGCTTTTTTTCACCAGCATGTAAATAGGGCTATTTTAAAACACCCCCCCAAAAAAAAACTAATGTGAGAGGTGGCTTTAAATATAGCTCTGGCACACACATTAAACTGCATTTTACATAACTAAATCTCTACAAAATCAGTCAACGTGAGTGACAGCACATTCTACTACTTTTAATTGATTTTGTATTGGACCACATTGAGAAGCTGGGACTTAATAGCCACAGGTTATCTATTAGAGAAGTCCTAGACAGCTGTTCAGCAAGTGGAGAAAAGTCTAGTGCTCAGGCTTCTCTGGATCAACACCGGGCCTCATAAATATATAACCTTGACTGTCTTTTCTCATTAACATCTGACTGACTGCTGTGGGCAATTCCTCCAGCCTCCATGTCTGTGAACCATGATTCAGCCTCCCATTCTCAGTTTAGGCCTATGACTCAGCCCGTGCTGGCATATAACACCTGCATGTGAAAGCAGCTGCCATTTGTGGAAATGCTGACAGCTGTGTTTTCGGAATGTGGCTGTGAAATTGTGAAGCACATTCACCATTAGCGTTCAATTTAAAGAATCCTGGCACCTTTAATTTCCTTGCAGGTATTATAATATAATGACTTTTGAATAACCGTGGAAATACATTTTCTTAAAACTCCAGGCAAAGTGATATTAAAGTCAAAAGGTTTTCAAGCTGTTTCAAATGCTGATAAAATTGCTTACAATGGATGCTGCTTCTTGAGGTTTAAACGTTGTAGTTTCCTGCAGAATGAGCTAGTCCCTTGAGCAAATCCTGTTTTAGGGGGGCTACTTTCCCTTTTAGGGTCCTATGGAGCCATCCTTGTGTGTTTTAGTAAGCTATGTGTGTCCACAAACACACAAGCACTTCAAAGCAAGTCACTCATCTGCTCTCTGCTACCCCCCTCCTCCATTCTCCAAGATAGTAGTAGTTTTTAGCAAGGGTTATATATTTGTTTTCTCATGTGTTATGTTCACATGAGGACATGTGTTTTTAACTACTACACTTGCGGTGCCATTAGTAAGAGATGGTGCCGCAGATGAAACACGGGTGTTTAATACATTGTGTAAATGCAACTGATGTGTGTGCCTAGGGTGCATTCTTGTGGTGCCTAAATGTGGGTGGGACTCGAGGTGCTTTGGTGTCTGTCCCTGCGGGTTTTCAGTGGGGGAGGTTGTTTTTTTTTCTCTTTGTTTTGTAGTTTCTATTTGCTTCTTTTCTCTTTTGATCTCGTTTCTCCCCCTTGCTTTCTTTTTTTGTTCTTTCTTCTTTCCTTCTCTTTTTGCTTATTGGTATTTGAAAGTAAATGACACGGGAACTAATAGATTTGATTATTTATTTGGGTCTTTGCAGGAGCTCCTCACCCTATGGCGGACTTTCCCCCCACGTAGGTAACACTCCACGTCATACTGGCGTTGGTGTTTTAATTTTGTAAGATGTTTTGTATATTTACTAGTTTGGGGTTTTTTTTCGTTTTTTCCCCCTCTTTCTTTACCTCCCTCACACCCCCTCAGATGCCCTTTTGCTATGGATTTCATTGTGGGTTTTTAGACTATTAGGTGTACCATGACAATTATACTTGCTTTTTCAGAACTCATTGGTCTAACAGTCAGATTGACTATTTTACCATTACTGACTTGGAGTATACAAGCTTCAATAAGCACATCTCTCTGGTCAGATCACCATAGTATTTTCCTAAGGGTCTGGGTTCCTAATCTGGTAATATCATCCCCAATATGGAGGCTCAATGATATGTTGCTGCAGGACACTTTAACATGTTCTGCGGTTGTAACAACAATAACTAACTTTATTCTAGATCATGCGAAGGATGCCACCCCTCAAACAATTAAATGGGACGCATTGAAATGTATGCTTAGGGGCATTTTAATAGCTCATGGTACCAGTCTTAAAAAAATTAAGATCGACTACCATTTTGACACTACTGCCGGATATTCCTAAATTGGAAACAATTCATAAATGTAATAACGCTGATATGATCTATCAACTATTATTGCAGAAACATATTGAATTACATAAACTTCATGATCACTCATTTATGCAATATAAAGATCTTACCTTGTGTAACTTATATGAATGGCTCCCCCTTACTTTAATTCCATGAGTGCAGCCACAGAATAGCCCAAATGCTTCTACTCTTCCAAACTTGTAGTGTATCTCCTTCAAGTATACTCCTTCAAAGTAGTCCTCTTTAGTGACTAATTTGAAAGTGTCTACATACATAGGACCATTGACCCTAATTTTGGGAAGCCCTGAGTTTTTACATGGTATGACGTGCACTTCATTCCTCATCTGGAAGTCCAATAAGCCTTCACCTATAAATAACACACTTAGTGTGGATGGACGTAAGCCTTTAACAGCTTTTTTTTTTCCAAACATAATGGTTACCCTAGTGCTTAGTTGCATTATTTCCAACTGAGGAATCTTTATAACATAGAGCAAATCGTTAGGAATCTTATTCCTTTTGAGAATGTGTATAAAACCAGTATGAAATTACTTCATGGCTTTATCAGTTATTAATAAGTTGCACCTTTCCTCTAAAGTTGTTTTTTACGGGGTGGGTGGGGATGGGGGGTTTGAGAGAGAGTTGAGCTGTACTTTTTTTAGAGGAAACATTGAATCATAGTTTTTTATTAACACATTAAATTAACAATCTCTGCTCAGGCACAGGAATTACATTTTAAACTTTTGACATGGCGGTATCGTTGCCCAGCACTACTGCATAAGATTTTTCCCTGGGTCCCAGACCAATGCTGGCGATGTAGACCAAATGGGAGCTACATTTAATATGTAATAAGATCTGACTATTTTGGGAAGCTAACTTTAAGGTCATGCAGCAGGTAACTGGGACCCATAAAAATGCATCTCTGGAATGTGCTCTTCTTTCATTTTTCACAGGAACTGTGTACACTATTAAGAAGAGGATTTTTCACTTTTTGATAATGGCAAGGAGAACATTGGTTCCCAGGCTTGGGAACTATAGGGGGTTTCCCACAAAGAAGGAATGGGTGGAGAAGGTCACCTATTGATGCGAATGGAAGGGATGGGAGCTCAATTACATGCTAGATATGAAATATGTATTGAAAACTGGGGAGATTGGCAGTTTTTTTTAATAAACTCTATATATTAACAGTAGTTTGTAAATTGATGTAGCATGGGGAAAAGATGGAGTCTGGAGTGGGGATAGAGGAAGGGGTGGAGGAGGAGGGGGGAGAATGAGAGGTGAAGGGAGTGGGGATTGGCAGAAGATGGAATGGAGGAGGGAAGGAGGAGAGGATTAAGATGACTGAGGGTTTAGGGGAGGGGTAAAGAAAAAAATCTTATACATCTTAAGATATATACAGTATACATATACTGTATATATCTTAGGTATAATTCAGTAACCGGAGTAATTCACTATTTAACTATTTTTTTATGAACACATTTTTCTCTAAAGTTTTTAAGGTATACTGTATTTAGAGTGATATGTTAGATTTGCTATGCTCACTAAAAAGGAGACCTGCCTCTGTCTCTTCCCTTTCTTATTTTATCTCCTTCCTTTTTTCCTGCTCCCCTTGGATCTTCTGCAGTTCTGGCTAAGCTTAATTTATTTTTTAGGAAGAACCCAAGTATTGGGGCTGAAATATTTTTATCCAGAAGGTGTGGGAGGAAATTTTTTTTTCTCACTCTTTCTTTGCTATCTGAAATTTCTCCAGTTTCTAACTGTTTCTGGTCAATTCACAAGGGGTATTCTAGATAGCTGATGTGGAAGAGTCAGATTGGATATCATAAAACAAGGAAAGTAGATATATTAACAGGGTTATTCACAAAGGAGCTGAAGGATCTAGCCGTAGCTTTGGCTGATCCTTTGGCTCATCGGCTGCCAGAGCCCTTCAGTTCATTCGAACCGAAGGGCTGCTGTATGGGCTATTCACAATAGCGCTACAGCAGCCAAAGCCAAGTCACAGCCAAAGCAGGGAGAATGTCTGCGAAGCCACCTGTTCTCCCCGCAAGTGACAACAACTGGGCGGAGCCAGCCATGATGTCACATCTGGCTCCGCCAAGTTGTTGTCCTTCAAGGACAGCCCAGCTTCCTCCGGTTATTTGAGGACACTGGGCTATCATTAAATGACAACCGGGCGGAGCTGGCGGTGACATCACGGCCGGCTCTGGCCAGTTGTTTTCATTTGTCTGGGACCTGCAAGAAAACATATGCTTCAGCTCGGCTGAGCCATAGTCACAGCTGAAGTGGAGAGAACGGTCTGCGAAGCTGACCGTTCTCCCTGCAAGTGCCAACTGGGCGGAACCAGCCCTGATTATCATTCAATGACAGCCTAGCGTCCTCAAGGACACTGGGCTGTCATTACATGACAGCAACTGGGCAGAGCCAGCCATGATGGCACAGCTGTCTCTCCCCTGTCTATCAATGACAGCCCAGCATCCTCAGATTACTTGAGGACACTGGGCTGTCATTAAATGAAAGTGGTTGGAGCCGGCCATGTCACCGCTAGCTTCACCCAATTGGTTTTATTTTGCTGGCAGCTGTCAGAATCTTCTTTCTGCGGCGGGAGGTCGCGTGCGTTCGGTTTTTTTTATTTCAATGAGTCGTCGTCATCGTTGAGAACTCTGTTGTTTTTTTCCCAAATAAAGGATTTTTTTAAGTCTGGACTTTTTATTTACATTTTTATTTATCCTTTAGTGAATAAGCCCCCTGCTCGCAGACCCCTCCAACCAATGCCCCAGGGCTTGTGGGGAAGAGGCCCTTGTCCCCATCAGCACGGGGACCTGTTATGGTGGGGGGGCACTTGTTGTCCCCCCCTTTTTCCTGCCCTGCCAGGCCTGCGCTCGAATCAAGGGTCTAGTTAGGAATTTTAGGGGGGACCCCACATCTCCCTTCCCCCCCATTTTCAGGGGTGGGGTTCCTCCTTAAAATTCCTACCAGACCTAAAGGACATGGTATGACTTTTGGGGGGAACCCCACACATTTTTTTGTAACTTGGGTTCCCTTCTAACATTCCTACCAGACCTAAAGGGTATGGTATGGTTTGGGACTCCACGCTGTTTTGTTTTTTCTCCTTACATTTTTTTTTATTATTTACTTTTTAAATGTTTTTTTACATATATTTAAATAATTTTTTTTCTTTTTTTTTTCTTTTGTTGAATTTTATTTTTATTTTTATTGCTACCTCGAACCACATATGTCTCTGCAGCAGGTAAAACAATGTGACCATGCGTCACATCGTTTTGCCTGATGATGGGACCTCATATGGTTCCGCAACATTGCATTTGCTTATGACACCATGTTTATCTAAACCTCAATTAAAGATGGATTGATGAAGTGAACCTTAGTGTGCTGGGGACCTCATTATCTCCTTTAGACTTACACCATCTGTTGGCCATTTCAGAACTCATCTAAGCTACACATGAGGATACTTCGGTTTGAAGTGCAATGGATACCTTTCAGTGGGGAGGAGAGACATGCTGTTAGGAGGCCAAGTGGGGCTGTGCAGGGTGAGCTCCAGTAATGGCAGGAGGGGGCAGAGCAGCAGTCGGGATTTAGAGCTGAGGATCGGTAATCATGTGAAATATTTACCGATCCTTCCCTGTGCAGAACAAACACTGAGTGATCAGTACTGATCACTTGGTGTTTCTCAATTACTGAAGACATAGCAAGTGATTACTATGTTCCCAGTTATGAATAAACAGGAAGTGCTCTACCTCACTTTCCGTTCATTCATAACTGGGCACATAGTAATCCCTTACTATGTGCCCAGTTTATGAATGAACAGGAGATCTTTGTACAGATGCTTTCTGTCCATTTATAACTAGGGAGAGTATTATGCCTCCTCAGTTTGTGACTCAACAGGATACCTCTGTATTGACTGCACCTGAGCTTTGACTACTGAGGCTGCAGAAAAAGAGACTGAGGACTCTGGGCCGGTTCACACCTGCAAGCACTATTTTTGCAGATCGCACTGGACCGGAATGCAGGCACTGATGTGCAAGGTGAACGATTGCACTGCGAGTGTTGGGCATGGCTGCAGTTCCACTGACTTCACTGAATCATAATGCACCACCATATTGTAGTGTACATAATGTGCATGTGGTGCAGTGTGTTGTTAGAACACTGTGCTTGTTTTTCTCTTGTTTTTAACGTTTTTAAATAACATAAATTTAACTGCATGGGAGTGCATGGCAAAGTGTTGTGACGCATTGCCGTGCGTTGTAATATGCTGTGTTGCAATTAAATGTATGCCTGCATCATCTTATCACAACACACACCAACACAGCACACAAATGGAACTGCAGATTAGATGTTCTCACAACACAGATTTTTTGCATACGTTGCTTATTTACAATTTTGCGTACCTACTTTTTTTACCGTTTCGCAAAAAGGCGCAATTTGAAATTTACAAATGGCTGTTATCTATTAACTCAGTACAGTTTTATGTTTTTGATTTAGTAGGAAACATGTAAATTATGTTTTTTTGTGCACAATGATTTTAGTGTAAATTTAGAGAACATATAGATTTTGTATGTTGCGGGACCTACAAAATTAGCACCATCTTTTTATTCTACTGGTCCTGTGCTTTCAGAAAATGCATGGTTTGGGGGGTCCTAAAAAAACAAGCTCGTAAAAGCTGCAGTTAAAAAAGAAAAAGAAAAAGTAGAAATATTGCAAAAATGGTCTTGCCAGCTGTTGTTAAAAGTGTTAGGCAGGGCTTGGCAGTAAAAGGATTAAACAGCAGCACATATAACCCCTGCCCTGCCCCCAACTTGTGACTGGACAGTGAAGGAGCAGCAGAAGAATGATGTCATCTCTCTGCTCCCTCCTTGTGTGAACATGTTTCTTGCCAGCACATTTTAATACACAACATTTGATTGGCCCCTAGATTACCCCCTCCCTTCCAGGTCAGGTGTTGCTGTAAATGGATTTAGAAGGGGCTAAAATGAAAAACAATGTAGGTATTTTATACTAGTTGTACTTAAAATACAATATTTTTTTTTTAAATAAAAACATAACTACATTTATTGCTGTTTAATCTGCCTGGAGCTCAGCTCTAAACCTACAGTATATCACAGACGCAATAATGCTAAAACCATTAAGTTTTTTGCATCGGACACTAGTGGTGGGGCTGGTTGGAAGCCTAAAACTGGTGCCTGTAGGGCAGGGGTGACCATTAGGTAGATTGTGATCTACCAGTAGCTCTCAAAGCTGATGCTGGTAGATCATGAAGGGTGTGAATGGTGGCCCCTTTATTCCATTTTGGTATATTTATTTAGCTGTGCACACATGATTACCTATTAGCCTGAGTCAAGCTCCCTGACACCTTTCTGGTGGATACTGGTGGTTGAAGTGCTATGTATTACATCAAAGAATATTAGTTTACACAGCCTGTTGCACTGCACTGTTTGCAAAACACAGCAAGGTGAGCCAGGAAAGAGAGCAAGGAGAGACAGCTAGGAAAGAGAGAGAGGAGAGACAGCCAGGGGAGAGAGCAAGGAGAGACAGCCAAGAGAGTGAAGAAAGACAGCCAGGAGAGAGAGAGCGAGGAAAGATAGCCAGGAGAGAGAGGAGAGACAGCCAGGAGGATGAGCAAGGAGAGACAGCTAGGAGAGAGAGCAAGGAGAGACAGCTAGGAGAGCAAGGAGAGACAGCCAGGAGAGCGAGGAGAGACAGTCAGGAGAGCGAGGAGAGACAGCCAGGAGAGAGAGCGAGGGAGTGGTTTTTTTTCGTTGGTAGATCTCATGTAGCTCATCATTTGAAAAGTAGATCTTAACACAAAACATTGTGGTCACCCCTGCTGTAGGGTGACTCCATAGGCCCTGTCTTGTGGTGAAACATGCTCTAAAGATAATGTTTCACCTCTGTTCTAAAAATTGAGTCTTGAGTAAATAAGCACACTGAAGAAAAAATCTTTCTAAACAAAGCAGTGCATGTTAGCGATTGATTTTCAAGTTGTTAAACTAGTTAAGTGACTTTGGAACTTTAGCAATTATTGTTTTAAAAAATATTACAGACAGGGATTGTGGTTGAAATACATCACTTTACCTCTATTAGGAAATTCTTCTCTGCATTAAAATTGTTCTTGTACAGGCTATGTTAAAAGTGATAGATTACATTATCATGTGACTTGGATGGCATGTTACACCTTCACCAGCTACAGAATAAAAATCCCTTTACAATTATTTATTTGACATTAAAGCTCATTTAGCCCTAGGCCAGAGGTTGAAAACACCAGTGCACCCAGGATCCTATTATGTTTAGTTAGTAAATCCTGTAATGGAAATTGCCATGTAACAGTACAAGTGAATGTCAGATTTTTCCTTTCTTTTTCTAAAAAAAGATGCACACAAGCAAAATATATTTGCCATATCTCGTTGGGATCTTGTTAAGAGTATATCAGTCAAAGACAAGTAACAGTGCCTTTTATAGATGTTGTGTTTCAGATATTATGCACCACTCTGTTGTAACATTTCACTATCAAAACTGATAAATGCAATCTATAACTTATATTAGAATGACATTCTTTTTACCCTGTATATGGTGAGCAAATTCAATTTCCTCCAAAAGAGGTAAACTTAAACATCCAAAAGAGGTGTACTTAAAGGAGAACTATGGGGTCAGTGTTTTCCCCCATAGTTCTCCTTAGAGAAACTAGCATCCTCCCGTTACCCTAAGCTCAGTATACCGCGAGCTACAGCTCGCGGTATACTGAGACACCGCAGCCGGAGCGGATCCCGACTTAGACGACGGGATCCACCCAGCTGCGTGAGTGACAGCTGGCTGGCCGATCTGAGCGGGGAGAGGGGAATCCAGCCCCTCCCCCTGTCACGGCAGAGAGCCGTGACAGGATCGAGAGGTGAGCGAACCCGGTATGTGTTCGCTCACCTCCCGATCTACTGAGCCGACCTGTGACAGTCTCATTGTCACAGGACGGCTAGAACTATGAGGTGAGTGGAAATCACTCATCTCATAGTTCTCCTTTAAGCAAATCTGGCCAGACTGGCTTTACATTATTTACAAACACCATTCACAACAATCTACCATGACCAAGCTACACAATCCATCAATGTTTCATTCCCCGACAGTGGACACTCTAAATTGGGAGTGATCACAGAATGCCAATCTGTCACAATCCACTTTCTACTGTGGCCACAGCAGTGATCACTGAAATCAGCATCATGCTCAAAACCAAGATGTTGTTGAGATGTGGTTGATGCAGCACCCCAGGGTTACATTTCCCAAAAGACACGTAACAGTTTGTGTCTAGAGCAGTAGTGCACAGTATACAGTAGAGCAGTATCAAATTAGAAAGTTAATCATTTGTATTTACTAATTATGACTAATCTGTTCACCTCTGCACTATGAAAATTAAATGTAGCTTAATTATAAAAAAGGGTGAAGGGCATTCGAAGAGGGGTTACAAGATTCATTGAAGCTGTTATAGTAACCAGCCAAATGTACCAAATATAAGATTCTGAGGCAGAAGTCTATGCATTCATATCATTTTGAAATCCACTTGGGTCTCAGAAAGATGGATATAGTTATATGAATGTGCATGAATATGAATTACTACTGTAACCTGCACAGCCTGGAAGTTACATAAATGTGGTCACATTCTTATATTTCGAAATATGATAAAAACTGGTCTGTCAATTCCAAAGCCCAAGTTGGATGGGCAGCCACATTTTCTATGATGTGTATTAAATCTGTGGCTCCTCAATTGTTCTTTAAGGTAGCTTTACCTTTACAGTCAAGTTATACATAAAAAGTATTTACATATTTTAATGTGTAGTAAATGAGCTTTACAAAAGCCCTCACTGATCCAGCGGCGGATGTTGGGTGTCATCACGCATGCACGGTGATGTATGGCACTGCCGGTGGCCATCTTGGTGATGAATGCCAGCAAAGAGAGGAGGGGATATTGACCTTGCGGGATATTGACTATGCTGCTGGGATCCCCCCTCTCCGTGGTGCCGCTGCCTGGCTCTTGGGCAAATGACTGAGTGCCGAATTTTAAGAGGGGGTGACATCAAAAAGACTGTCACTCATTTTGGTGTCACCCCCACTGATGGTGTCACCCAGTGTGGGGTGCACCCCCCCTCACATTCTCCTTGTGAGGCTACTGCACTGATCTCAACAGCAACTACAGCCACTGTGGATCAATGCATCCTCAACATTCACTGCAGAAGCCCTAAAGTCGTTATCTCAGGCAATTCCTCATCCTGGAGCACCTACTCTAGGTTTACAGGGAAGGAGTATCAGGGTTAGCTGAGCTGCTGAGATAAAGATTTAAATTGCCACAATGCTTCTGCTTCAGGGGCGGACTGACCACTCGGGCAGTCGGGTACTGCCCGAGGGCCCACGGCCAGTAGGGGGCCCCATCAAGTCAGCAGGGGGGCCCCAGAGCTGTGCAATCCCAACGCCCGGGACATTCAGCTCCAGGTGCTGGCCAGGTGATTTTCTTGATGCAAGCAGCAGGGTTAAAGTTTTTTCTTTTTTTTTTCTCTCCTGAACTGAGTGGCGAGGAAAGGAGTGTCAGGCAATTCTGCTGGCAGCTCTCAGAGGACCCCCTCGTCAGCAGGGAGCTGGGTCCCTGTCCACCCCCCCTCAGAGGTAGCAGAGGTTGTCTTAACCCCTTCAACTCTGCTTCAGCCACCCCATTCTTCAGCTGTAATGACCAAATACAGAGTGGGACCTGTCCAGTGGGGTGCCTTTGAAATCCAGAGGTCACGGTAAGGAAACAATCTGTTACCCACAAAGTTCCGCAGACAAGAAAGACACAGTAAACCATTGCTGCTTTTCTGGAAAAACATGTGCACAATCACAGAGCATTCCTTGGAGGATGGAAATGTCATAGTAGGCAGTGCAAGGAATTATGTCATTTTTTGGTGTATAAAGATCACTACTCTAGAATAGCAGATCCTTCAGCCAGGGGCGTCCGAGGCTGGGTGACACCCGGAGCGGTTACCGGGTGTCATCCCGCCAAGACGGCCATCTTGGTGCTGGACGCCGGCAGAGAGACCCGGCGGGATAAGGTATGCCGCCGGGTCCCCTCCACTCTCCTGATACTGCTTTCGGTCCGACTTTTCAGAGGGGGGTGGCACCAAAATTACTGTCAGTCATTTTGGTGTCACCCCTCCAATGGTGTCACCCGGGTACGGGCCACACCCCCTTGTGACGCCACTGCCTTCAGCATTCCATGTAAACTATCCTCTATAGTTGCAATAGAAAATTCTGTACTGTTTCAATGCCAAATTTAAAGCATAATCCAGGTAAAGTAATATTTGGTGTGCTCGCAGTTGTGACACAGAAACCATATGGCATTGTTCTACTCAGTGTGTTTTTTTCTTGGCACCTTTTTGCCCTCAAAAAGCATGCAGCGGTCATCTTAGTTGTGGGCAGGGCCGCAGTGCATCCCCGCTGCCACAACCAAGATGCCCACCGACAATAAACCTCAATGCCAGCAGCCATTTTGGTTATGGTAGCGGGGACGCATTGAGTAGGCACAAGTTGGCCAGCGGCAATTAGGTTTTTCCTGTCAGCTCTATGGCAGCACACGAATGGGTTAATCCCTCCTTCCTCCCCTAATCAGGATTGTAACTCATGTAACTGCCATGGAGCTGGACAGGAAAGGAAAATTACGGTAAGTATGAAATACAATTTTCCTGTTACTGTGGGGGCGGCCATCTTTTTGGTAGTAAACGGCTCCAGAAGAGAAGCATCATCACCCTGCGCAGACACTTGCGCATTGTCTATATGGCAAGTGTACAGACAGGTGAACAGACAAGCGTCATCATGCCGCAAGGGCGCCTTTTAAAAAAAAAATTTTTTGCAATTCTATATTTTTTTAAAAAAATTCAAAATTAAAGAGCTACCGGTATGCGCCGGTACTGAGTACCGATGCGTACCGCCAGGAAAAAAGCCCTAGTTCTATTACTATGACCCAAATCACTTGTAGCAGCCTGCTCCCCTCCCCGCTGTGGTTTTTAGGGTCCCCTATGTGTCCTTGGATAAGTAGTTGTTTTTTTAAATGAATGTATATGCTTGTATGTGGGTGGAGCACAAGGGGGCCCCTTACCCTCTTATTGCCCGGGGCCCCAAATGCTCATTTACTGCTGTTAAGAACCTGTACTCTTCAGGTCTCAAAATGCAAGACTGCGAAATCTGGCCACTGTGGATTGCACTGAAGATTTACATTAAGGTAATATGAGTGGACTCCCTGTCTTTAGCAAAGCTTCAAACTTTATTAAGATAGAGAGCATTAGCAGGTCACAGTTTTTAAGAAAGGATTTATCTAGATATAACAATAAACAATGTAAAAATAAAGTGAAGAACAGATGGTTATTTTGCTTAATGCACAAACACAGGTTTATGTGGGTTAGTGACTTTAATATAATGGATGAAGCCGGTAACCATCCATTCGACTCAACTCACACCTAGGTGACCGCGTTTGCACGTGTTTATTTGCGCATCTTGTTGTGCATTTTTACATGCGATTTGAGAGGAGGGTGCATTTGTGCGTGACAAAATGTGCAAAAACACTTGTGTCGCACAATTACAGACATTTTCCATTGTAGTCTATAGGACAAAATGTGCTGTAATCTGGCAAAAAGTAGCTCCTAGTAGTACTTTTTCCAGCAACAGGCATTTTTCCGCTTGCAACAAAATGCTCAGGTGTGAACAGAGGCCATAGAAATTAATGGGATTCCTTCTCTTGAGCATTTTGTCTCTCAAGGCAATCCTTTCACTAAAACTGTTAAGCCAAAACATACTTTTACACCCACCGTATAATATTCATTGATAAATTATGAAAAAGGTCAAATTATTTAGAGTGTTATTCACAGAGCTAGCTGAAGGATCAGCCCTAGTTCCGGCTGATTCTTCGGCCGCCTGGACCGAAGGTCTGCTGTATGGGCTATTCACTATACATTATATTCAATTATCTTTTTTTTTTTTAATCTTTATTTATTTCTTAAGATGTATCATTAAATTAACTTTTTAAACATTTTTTTGCCACTTTTTCCCCTCTACTTTTTTCACTGTTTTACTATTCTGCTCGGTACCACGTAGGCATTCGGCGGTATTCGGCTATTCACTCACTGCGAGAATAGGCCAAACGGCAGCGAGAAGACTGCCGGAGGTTCGGCTTAGCCGATCCAGATGTTGGATCGGCTGAGTCGAACTCCTTCTGCACTTCGGCTCAGCCGAACATGCTGAGCATGTTCGGCCAAACCGAAGACTGCCAAAGCAAGCCGCTATATGGATGATTTCAGCCATTCTACAGTAGCTGAAGTCAGCCCTACAAGCCTATTTTGATCGCACCGGACCGCAGGCACAATGATCCCATGCGGCCGATCACATTGAGGTCCGGAGGGCGTGGCTACGGTGCCATTCACTTCAATGGCCCGCCACGCCCCCTCCTGCCCCACAAAAAAGTGAGCCGGCCTCAATGCGATGCAGTGCGTTCTGGCCAGAATCAGCCTAGCCTTACTGCTGTGGGACTTATCATTCTACCTTATTTCAAAGGCAAAGACTAGCTAAATATTGATGAATAAATCCATACAAATACAGATCTATTTATGATCACATGAGCTATTGTTGATGGATCAGGCTTTAATGATTAATAATCAGTGCATTTAATTGGGCCTACATTTCTACTCTGATTTCTTTTATTTTAAAATAGAAATAATGTTACTGATTTTTAAAGAAAATATTTCTTGGCTATGGATACTTTGGGGTCAGTAATGGACATATTTACCAAAAGCTTCTGTTCAAGATCAATATTGGTGCACCCATTTATTCACTGCTTAACCACAAACAATGCACAGATATACCCTAAATTCAAAATATAGAAGTTGAGTCATCAAGCTACTCAAATTCCAGTCCAAATCATGCCAAGAGGAAATAAGAGAAGCATTCCACATGTCTCAGTGCCAATTAGGCGAGCATGAAGGACATGGTCACTGCTTCCTGACCCCACTGAGATATTGCAAACCAGGAGTACACTTAGAGTATAATAAAAATGACTCTCCCGTCTAACCTATCTAAAGCTGGCCATACACATATATATTATCTGAAGATTTCCTATGGTCAGATGGTCAGATTTCCTATGGTCAGATTCCTCCATCTACCTTAAAGGAGAACTATGAGGTGAGTGATTTTCATTCAACCTCATAGATCGAGACAACGTGTGTCAATGAAACTGTCACACGTTGGCTCAATAGATCGGGAAGTGAACAAACACATACCGTTGCTTGCTCACTTCTCTATCATGTCCCTGCAGAGAGCCATGACTGTCACTCAAGGCTCCCTGCAGGGATTCCCCCCTCCCGCTCCGATCCTCCAGCGCTGACTGGCGGAACAGATGGGAGAGGGGGCGGGTACAGCTGGCTCTGCCTCTAGATAGGCGGAGCCAGCTGTCACTCACGCAGCTAGGTGGATCTCGACAGTAATACGGCGGTCTCAGTATACCGCGAGCTGTAGCTCGCTATATACTGAGCTTTGGAGAACTATGGGGAAAACACTTACCTCATAGTTCACCTTTAAACTGTGCGGGTGGTGGAATCTCCCACTGGGCCAAGCTTTAGTATCTTGCTACTCGGCCCCGCTGGCTCTCAAAATGCCTAAACAATGCCTGCATCCAATCAGATTGTTCAGGTATTTTCACAGCCAGCAGGGCCAACTAGCAATATACTGAAGCTTGGCCCAGTGGGAGATTCCTACACAGTTCAGCGTAGATGGAGGAATCTGTTGCACTTTTTCCATCTGACCATAGAGAATCTGCAGATAATCTATAGGCATATGGCAAGCTTTAAAAGTGAACAGCTTTCAGTTCTATGTGGCAATGGGATTGAGATCCCTAAGTTTCAGAGTCCCCAGTGCAGCGGTATAGTATGTACATAGGCCTCTGTTTGCAGCTGATTTCCAAATCTGGCTGGGCACTCGCAGTGAAGAAAAGTATCTGCCTGATTAAGCCTTATGTTGTAAATGCCCCGCTCACCCCATGCTGTGTTCAGTCATTACTGTTCCAGCTCCATATTACCAAGCTTAGCATCTCTGGCTTAATTTTTTCTTTACAGTGGTCAGTTTCAAATTAAAAACCCACTTTTACTGTGGTGACAATTTCATATTAGAGGAGCGGTTCCTATCTGGGCAAAGAAGGGTAGGATCAACTGAATATCTCCACCCCCTAAAAAAAAGTAAAAGAAGAAGAAGGAGCGACTGAATATCTCCACCAAAACGAAAATGGTAAGCAGGAAGCAGTATCAACTGAAAATCTCCACCCCACAAATGGTGCCCTGTGAAGCTGTAATGCACATCCTGTATCCAGAGCCATATTTTGACATTATGATGCCAAATGCACACCTAAGTATGAGGTCCTTTCACACAAACTCTGCCTGTTTTGCCATGTGATTATTTTAGCAAAAGCTTTACTAGAATGTGCTGTTGGAAGCAACATGCTGTGTTTTGTAGAACTTTCCAAATCAGCAAACAAGAGAAAGGAGAGGTTTGTTTGTTTTTTCTTAAACTAATGAATCTAACAGCTCATCTCTATATCTCCTGTGGTCCTTATACCCTACTTTTTTTAAAACTGAATTTAGCCTTACATGTTCAGAGGTTGGTAGAAGAAGAAAACAATATGATGGAAAACTTTTTTGCAGTTTATACATTTTGAGGCTTGATACTGCCTGCTGCCCTAGCATGAGAGCCATTATGGTAAATGCAGCTCTGCCTGTACTCTATATACTCTCTGGGGTATGTTATTTGTATGTCTGATAAAAGGGCCCATTCACCTCAGATAACGATGATAAACAAGTTTCTAGTAAAACCTATTGACACCAACACTTTTCATTGCAGTGCACTGGAAGATAGTCCTGCCAGCTGCATTTTTCAATGCATTGACTTGCATTTTGCCATTCGAGTCATATGAAATAGAGTCTTACAAATGTGACAAATCTAAACTGCATGTTAATGCAACATGCATTAACATATGTGTTATGCTGTAAACAAGACCTATATGTTCAGAAAAATAAATTACAATCTGTTGCCTGTTATATGGCTATTGTATCTGCTTGTTATTACAATATAACAATCCAGGTAACACAAAAAAAAAAACTTTGTAAGCTTGTACAACCCCATTGCTCTTTACTAGATATGCTTTATGAATGTTTCTGTGCCCTGTGTTTTTATCTTTTATGGGTTTCTGGATTACAATTATTCTACCGAAGTAGCCCTTTATAAACACTTATTGTCTGGCTGCAAACTGATGTGCACACAATTCCCAAGGAGACCAGAAGGGCATCAAGATTAAGGTGAATGTCAGTTACAAAAACACCTTAGTAGCTGTGGTCTGAATGAATAGAAGATGCAGCCTGCATGGGCAGGGAAAGCACTCACAGATAGAAAATGATGGATGAGAAACAACATGAGCTGAAAACTTGTGATAAGCAATAATTATATCCTTAATAGGGTTCTTGGCTTCAGAATTTAAGCTGTATTCCCTGATCAAATAGCGATGAATTTATTTAGAGACAAATTGAATTGTTCCACAGTTAATATTCTTCTTTCATGAATTGTTAAGATACAGAAGATATGCCTTTTCTTGGCTGCAAAATATTTATATTGTATATATTTTAGACAGCCTTGTCAAGTGTTAAGTTATTTTGACAACACAAATGATTCTGACTTACTTATGACTGATGACATAGTGACAGAGCTTAAAATTTAAAGGTAAAAATATGACCTGCAAACTGCAGTAACCCATACTGGGCAATCAACTTTTACTTTGGAGTAAAACAGCCAGTTTAGTAAAGGTATAAGTCCAGATGCTTTGTTATTATTGTTGAAGACTCATGTTATTTGTCTACCATATTCACTGTTTAATGAAAATGTGTATAAACAGTATACTGTATCCTCACCCTAAAACACTGTGCACTGACTCCATCTACAGGTCATCATCATATTGGCGTGTGTTTTTTGCTTTCCATAAGGCTTAGACAGAAATGTTTAACACTGGCTGATCATCTAAAGTCATGTGGCTGTGTAAGATATATAGATATAGATAGATAGATAGATAGATAGATAGATAGATAGATAGATAGATAGATAGATAGACCAGCGCAGAATGCATTCATATATGCATAACTAGTTTCAAATTTAAAAAAAATAACTAGCTCCAAACTAACATGACAGCAAAGGCAAATCATTATAAAAAAAATAAGAAAAAAAAGTAAAAATAATATTTAAATGAATTACATAATATCATAATAATTACTCTAATATCCTACCAGCAGTAGTAATGTCCTTTAACATAAGCTAAAGTTTGGAAGTGTCCTATATTAATATGGTACAAACAATAATGTTGTACTATACAGTAACTTACAGCAACCAATGAAAAGTCGGCTTTCGTTAGTTCAGTACAGTAATCTGCTAAAAGCTGGCTTATTGGGAAACAGCAAATGTTGCCTTTTGCACTGTGATCAGATGAGGCCATCTTTGTCATAAAGATCCAGCAGAAGCAAATAAAAGCTATTCTGTAAATTATTTATGTGTATTTATTTTATTCCTGTTGCTATAAGTTGTACACATTTTAAAAACCCTGTTTTTTTTGTACTGACAGGCAAACATCTCCTAAATAATATATGCTCCAGGCCCTCTGGCAGTGATAATGCTCGTGATTTTTTTGCCTGGAGGAGTGAACAAATTAAATTCAAACTCATTGTTTGTCACATTGTCGTCACATTGCTATCACTGACACCTTGATAATTTGCAGGCCCCTCACTTATTGAACAACCACTGACCCTTAATGTTACAGCATTACATAGCAGTACTTTTGCACACTTATACCTAAAAAAGTTTAATTTCACACCCAAAATGATTTTTTAATAAGCACAAACAGCAGAGGGGGCACTCTGGAGCCTGTACCCCCACCATCCCCACCACACTGCCTATAGGCCACAGTTTCCCTATACCCTACATTCCCTACACTCCATTTTAATTCCATGTTAAAATTTCTGGCTGACACTGCATTTATTTAGGTCAACTTTACATCTAGGAATATTTTCATAAAACAATAATAATTATGAACATTTTTGTATGAATATAATTGGTAGAATGTTAATATCTATGGTCTAGTAATGTGGCCTGGCTTGATATCAGTTTCCAAGACATTAATTTGTGTTATTAGACCTCCAATCCACATGCACTTCATTATTCACATACATAATGCATTTAAGTTCAGGACAGGTCACCATGGAGAGAAAAAATAATGGGTTAAGAAGCAAACTGGTTCATTAAGTTGATCTTTCAATGGAAAAGGGTCACCATGTTACTGGTACATAGGCAAGTCAGGAACATGCACGTACATTCCTACGCAGGAAGCTCATAACAGGCAATATGTCATGTTTGTAAATTCTACTCACCTTATTTCTGTTAATGTGTTTAAAATAACTGTCCAGGCCCAAAGACAATCAAACAAGATGGTTTTCCTCCTCATTGCAATTCCTTGAGTCTAGGGAATAACAGAAGCAGAGTTAGAAGACAAACTTGATTGAATAAAGTTTTTCCATTCTCCTGTGTTGACTATACAATGAAATGTAAAATTATACAAAATAGGTTTTGTTGACCAGAATTACTAGCTCTACAGTTTTAAGTTGCTGCAAGGCTACAGCCCTTGTATGCAATATGAATATAAACATACCCACGTAGGTATTGTTCATAACATTGACAGTCAAAAAAAAGAAAAATAACGTGTCAGCTTTTCTGAACAAACTCAGCTATGTATGTTGATGAAATGAGTCAGCCATCTATATTGTTGAAAGACATCATAGAAGAACTTTGCCTCAATGCGGTTTTAGGAATGCCTTTCCATGGTTGTTAGTTGAAGCTTTTCAAACAGCAGACCTCTCATGTTAGATTCAATGTGATTCTCAGGGCTGCTGTTTAATCTCATTATTTTAATATCCCATCTGTTACATGAGAGTTTCATGCTCTGACACACAACCTCCCTAAGATTAAAAATAATGTATCGGTAGAATTAAAAACAACAAACACACACACTGCCCTGAATGATACCATAAGCCTGCAGTAGATCTTCTATTTGTGTAATCTTTATGTTTCTTATGTTGCTATTCATCTCTATCCTTTCCAAACACAAACTTCACCAGCACTAGTTTCCAGATATACTTAAACCACTGCCATTGTGATCTATTTTGAAAGTTCTGCTGGCAAAGAGTCTCTCTAGCCTTGAGCACAGCAGCTAGAACCAAGTCCCCCATTCATGACACTTTAAACCGTCGTTTGAAGGGTGTTAGTAGTATGCTTTTGCCTGTTTGCTTTATCAGAAATAAACAAGCACACATACAGTTATTCCCCACATCCCTAGTGCCATTGAAATCAATAGAAACACAGTTAAATGCATCGCTCTCATGTAAACACTGGACTAAAACAGACGGGTGGAATAAAAATGGGTTTGAACACATGCAGCCTCCATTGTGATAGCACATGCTGAAGGTTCTTGGTGATCAACATGCATTTGAGGTTTAATCATATAACGCAGCAAGATGTTGATGAATGATGCACATAGGAAAATCAAGGCATGCACAATCTGACTATCTCCTTGTAGCATGCACTGAAATACACACATCAGCCGCCTTGCTAAACTATCCCTGTCTTCCTGGAATCTTGTCATTCTTAGAAATTAAATGCCACCATTTCAGCCATCACAAAGCTTACCTTAAATCTCATTATCCTTCCAATGCTTCAATAATACTACTACTACTGTATGATTCTTTGTAATTTTTTTTGTGTGATCGCCAGTATAAAACAGATTCTCTGTCTCTGAGAAGAATTACAGACACAAAAAAAAAAAACGCAGTCGACTCAAGTCATTTCGACTTGTAGATGAGCAAGAAAAAGCCACATTAACTTCCCTATGAGAAGCTCGCTCTGTTTTTGTGTTCTCCACCCTTTAAGTCCTGCAGACCTGTCCCTAAAAACCAAACACAACTGATCTTCTCAACCTGCCATCGATCGCTGCGGATTTCCAAAGTGAGAGAGAAAATGGTCACAGCTCTTCAGTGTTGCATGTTAGAGAAGGGGGAAAAAAATGGACAAAATGCACATCGGGAAATATAAGGCTGCTAAGTGGTGACACGCAGGGAACGGAGCAGAGCCCTTACCTAGGATTGATGCTCACAAAGAGGGAGAGGAAGAAGAAGAAAAAAAAAATCGGAGTGGGAGAAAGAGAGGTGGTCGCTTGTAAAATCCAGTCTCGTGAAAGTGACTTGGAGAGAGCCAGGGAGAAGCAGAGAGTGGCTGAGGCTGGGAGTTCTGCACGGCCCTGCCTCTCACTCATCCAGCAGCAGCAGAAGCAATCACAAGCGCATCGCTAGCTCCCTCCTTGAGAATCAACCCCCCCAAATTCCTTCCTAGTTTGGAGATCACGGCCACAACAATGCTTTTTTTTTTTTTTATTCTCTTTGTTTTTTATTTCAAGACAGTCCCGGGTAAACCGGATGTGAAATAAGCTGTGCCTTCATGCCAGGGAGATTTTATTACAGAATGGAAGGTGGTACCGATCTCTCATCTATAGACCGATACGCCCATGTTTATAGGCAGCTCGATTGAACTTGTGCCGATGTTGCTCTTTAATCCCTTGCTCTGGTCTGCGGGATCAAATGTTTTGACAGGGCGCTGCGTGCTTTGTTGGCGGGGGGACTTATTTCAGGACTGGGGCATTTGACCCTTTCATCTGTTCTTTGACGAAAGTCATTTCTTTTTCATGAACTGTTGGCTTGGTGCCGCACAGCGGACGAAATGAGCTTTCAGCACAATGGACATGGTTTTTGGAACTGTTGGATGTTCAAGTGGCTATATGCATGTTTCAAAGTACATGGAAACCCAGTGAAAGACAGATAAGCTGGCCATACAGTGGTAGAATTGCTGTCCATACATCCATACACTGCTAGAATTGCTGTCCATACACTGCTTGAATTGCTGGCCATGCACTGATGGAATTGCTGGCCATACATCCATACACTGCTAGAATTGCTGTCCATACACTGCTAGAATTGCTGTCCATACACTGCTAGAATTGCTGGCCATACACTGATAGAATTGCTGGCCATACACTGATGGAATTGCTGGCCATACACTGCTAGATTTGCTGGTCATACACTGCTGGAATTGCTGGTCATACACTGCTAGATTTGCTGGTCATACACTGCTGGAATTGCTGGTCATACACTGCTGGAATTGCTGGCCATACACTGCTGGAATTGCTGGCCATACACTGCTGTAATTGCTAGCCATACACTGCTGGAATTGCTGGCCATACACTGATAGATTTGCTGGCCATACACTGATGGAATTGCTGGCCATACACTGATAGATTTGCTAGCCATACACTGATAGATTTGCTGGCCATACACAGCTGGAATTGTTGGCCATACACTGCTAGAATGGCCTGTCATATACTGCTAGAATTGCTGGTATACACTGCTGGAATTGCTGGCCATACACAGCTAGAACTGCTGGCCATACACTGCATGAATTGGTGGTCATTCACAGCTAGAATTGTCTGCCATATACTGCTAGAATTGCTGGGTATACACTTCTACAACTGCTGGCCATACACTGCTACAATTGCTGGCCGTACACTGCTAGAAATGCTGGCCATACACTGCTACAATTGATGGCCATACAATTCTAGAGCTGCTGGCAATACACTGACAGGATTGCTGGCCATACGCTGCTAGAAATTCTGACCATACACTAATAGAATTGCTGGCCATACTCTTTTAGAGTTGCTGGCCACACACTGCCAAAATTCCTGGCCATACACTGCTAGAAATGCTGACCATACACTGCTAGAGTTGCTGGCCATACCCTGATAGATTGGCTGGCCATACACTGCTAGCTTTGCTGGTCATACACTGCTAGGTTTGCTGGCCATACATTGCTAGGTTTGCTGGCCATACACTGCTAGGTTTGCTGGCCATACACTGCTAGGTTTGCTGGCCATGCACTGCTAAAATCACTGGCCATACAATGCTAGAGTTGCTTGCCTCACACTGCTAGAATTGCTGTCCATACAATTCTATAATTGCTGGTCATACACTGCTGGAATTTCTGGCCATACACTGCTGGCATTTCTGGCCATACACTGCTGGAATTGCTGGACATACACTGATAGATTTGCTAGCCATACACTGATAGATTTGCTGGCCATACACAGCTTTAATTGTTGGCCATACACTGCTAGAATGGCCTGTCATATACTGCTAGAATTGCTGGTATACACTGCTGGAATTGCTGGCCATACACAGCTAGAACTGCTGGCCATACACTGCATGAATTGGTGGTCATACACAGCTAGAATTGTCTGCCATATACTGCTAGAATTGCTGGGTATACACTTCTACAACTGCTGGCCATACACTGCTACAATTGCTGGCCGTACACTGCTAGAAATGCTGGCCATACACTGCTACAATTGATGGCCATACACTTCTAGAGCTGCTGGCAATACACTGACAGGATTGCTGGCCATACGCTGCTAGAAATTCTGACCATACACTAATAGAATTGCTGGCCATACTCTTTTAGAGTTGCTGGCCACACACTGCCAAAATTCCTGGCCATACACTGCTAGAAATGCTGACCATACACTGCTAGAGTTGCTGGCCATACCCTGATAGATTGGCTGGCCATACACTGCTAGGTTTGCTGGTCATACACTGATAGGTTTGCTGGCCATACATTGCTAGGTTTGCTGGCCATACACTGCTAGGTTTGCTGGCCATGCACTGCTAAAATCACTGGCCATACAATGCTAGAGTTGCTTGCCTCACACTGCTAGAATTGCTGTCCATACAATTCTATAATTGCTGGTCATACACTGCTGGAATTTCTGGCCATACACTGCTGGCATTTCTGGCCATACACTGCTGGAATTGCTGGACATACACTGATAGATTTGCTAGCCATACACTGATAGATTTGCTGGCCATACACAGCTTTAATTGTTGGCCATACACTGCTAGAATGGCCTGTCATATACTGCTAGAATTGCTGGTATACACTGCTGGAATTGCTGGCCATACACAGCTAGAACTGCTGGCCATACACTGCATGAATTGGTGGTCATACACAGCTAGAATTGTCTGCCATATACTGCTAGAATTGCTGGGTATACACTTCTACAACTGCTGGCCATACACTGCTACAATTGCTGGCCGTACACTGCTAGAAATGCTGGCCATACACTGCTACAATTGATGGCCATACACTTCTAGAGCTGCTGGCAATACACTGACAGGATTGCTGGCCATACGCTGCTAGAAATTCTGACCATACACTAATAGAATTGCTGGCCATACTCTTTTAGAGTTGCTGGCCACACACTGCCAAAATTCCTGGCCATACACTGCTAGAAATGCTGACCATACACTGCTAGAGTTGCTGGCCATACCCTGATAGATTGGCTGGCCATACACTGCTAGGTTTGCTGGTCATACACTGATAGGTTTGCTGGCCATACATTGCTAGGTTTGCTGGCCATACACTGCTAGGTTTGCTGGCCATACACTGCTAGGTTTGCTAGCCATACACTGGTAGGTTTGCTGGCCATACACTGCTAAGTTTGCTGGCCATACACTGCTAAGTTTGCTGGCCATACACTGCTAGAATTGCTGGCCATACAAGGCATGAATTGCTGGCCATACACAGCTAGAGTTGCTGGCCATACACTGCTAGAATTGCTGGCCATACACTGCTAGAATTGCTGACAAGCAAATGGAGCATTGTCCTGCTGGGATCTGTTGCTCTGCTGACACCAGGCTATGTCTCACACCACCATCTTCCTCCATTCAGTCATTGGAAGCTTGCTGTCTCTTCCAGGTTTAGGTAGCTAGTCCCCAACGACCTGCCTCTGGCTCCCCCTTCTGAGTTATGTATGTAGATATCCCAGGGGCTGCAGGAGAAGGGACATTCTTGCCTAGGCTAAAATTGCCGTGGGGATGGGGTTAAAATAAAACATGTAGGCAATCCCCCCACCCTAAAAGGCTTTTCAGACTGGGTTGGGGGAAGGAACCAAGGAGATTAAAGCAGAACTCTGGGCATAATTTCTCTTAACCTTGCATTGGGTCTACCCCCGAACTGACCTGAGCCTCAGAGATGGCTTGCTTTTAAACCAGTCCCTGGAGCCTCTCTTCCCCTCCACGGCAGCGGTCTAAGGTCTCATGAATCATTACATCATGAATCTATACACAGTGAATAGACGTGAGGATGGTAAGGAACATTCCAATGCTGCAGCGTAGGAGGAGACAGGAGAAGCAGACAGCAGGCTAGGCAGTATCGGTGAGTATAATGTCCTTTTTTTTTTAGCACCTTGCCAAAAACGAGCACCTAACCCTCGCGCCACTGCAAGGGTTAAGAACACTTTTGCCCTTCTTTAAGTCGGGAGAGAGTGTGAAGGTCCCTGTTAAATGGGTTTTGTTTATTTTTTCACACTATCTTATTTTTTTTTCTGTGCTGTCCATCCCTTTTCTCTTTGTATGTTTTTTTAATCCTTATAATTGAACTTTCCGAGAGAAGTATCAAATATCAGAAAAGTAATTTTTAAAGAAGAGCTCTAGCACTTTGTGAAATTAACTGCTCGTTTTGGTCTATGGGGGGGAAGAAGTGGCTGCGGGGAACGGTCTAGCAACCAGGCAGGATCAGGTAAGTATATTTTCTTTATTTAAGCCCCTTGAGAAAAATGAGCCGTTAACCCATGCAGTGCAGGGGTAGCCCTGACCCAAGAGTTAACTTTTCAAAATCCTGGAGTTCCACTTTAAAGGAAAACTCACATATGAAATTACTAAACAAGCCATTTTGTAAATTTACCTTTTCAACTTAACCAGAAGCTGCTGTAATTTTCCAAAAATGTAAAAAGTCCAGTTCAGTGTGATCCGCAAAAATGCTGCACGCACTATTTTTGCAGATTGCGCTGGATCGGAATGCAGGCACTAATGTGCCTGCGTTCTGGGCGCGGGCGATCGCACTGTGGGCAGGGGGCATGGCTGCGGTGCCATTGACTTCAATACAACCCCACACCCCCTCCCGCCCCTGAACTCAGGGAGTCGGCCGGCTTACATTCCAGGGCGTCCTGTCCTCCGGTGGTGCTCGTGTGGCCGACGTTGCACATGGGGAGTGGTGTCCCGTCCCTTTCCATCTGTGGCATCTGACACATTCAGCCGACAGCCGCGGGAGCATAGCTGTAGCCAGCTCCTTTTGCGCCCGAGGCAAAAAAAAACGTGCTCTCCCCCCCACAGACGTGTGATGTCACCCAGCACCCTGCCTCCAGAATTGTTTTTATTTTTCACTATTTTTTTTATAGTATTATTTCTTCTTTTTTTTTTTTTAAAAAAAATTTTTTTTTTTACTCTTGGGGGGGGCTTCGGGGAATTATTAGGGGTCTAAACAGCCCCCTGATATTTCCCTTTTAAAATGGAAAAAAAAATTGAGGACACAATCTCTTTTTTGCAGCCCCTGTTCTAAATGAATGGAATGCACAGAGTCTTCCCATTCATTCAGAAAATATTTTACTATCATCCAGTTTCTGAATGGGGAGGAGCCTCTGTACAGAGTGCTTCTCCCCATTGAGAAACTCATGAATGAACAGGAAGTGATGTAAATCACATCCTGTTCATTCATAACTAGGGACACATAATACTGTGTCCCCAGTTATTTACCAACACTGGAGTGATCAGCTGA
>NW_017306729.1:913883-947334 GCF_000935625.1 Nanorana parkeri
TTTGTCCTGCACAGAGGATCAGAACATATCACTGATATGTATCGATCCTCCACCGCTCTGCCACACACATGGGGGCTCAGCTTCTGCTCTGGATCCCCGCTGCTCTCCCGGGCAGAGTCAGCGGGGGATCCGAGAAGTAAAAGAAGCGCTGCAGCCGCGGGGCAGCGGAGGAGGGAGCCGCTGTCACAGAACTAAGGCCGAGCGTTGAGGGGAGAGAGAGGCGCCGGCTGTCAGATCCTGGCCGAGCGTCTCTCTCTCCTCACCGCTCAGCCTTAGTTCTGTGACAGTGGCTCCCTCCTCCACTTCCCCTCGCCGCCAGCCGCAGTGGTTCCTTCACTCCTCCTCGGATCCCCACTGAATACAGTTAGGGAGAGCAGCGGGATCCAGAGGAGAAGCCCCAGGACATTGCGATCTACCAGTGATTGCTACGCGATCGACTGGTAGAACGCAATCGACTTAATGGGCACACCTGGTGTAAGGAATGCCCCCAGAAATGCAATTTCCTGCTTTTGTGATTGACTCATTGATTTTCAAGGAAGGTTGCACTAATATACATTAAACATTTTAGGCATACCCTGCAATAGAAATGTAATTTGTATTAAAATACTCCAAAATATTTAATTTTTATTCTTTATAAACTTTTTAATTTTTTTAAATTCATTTACTTTCAGTTGTTTACTGTTCAAAATGTTCATATATATATATATATATTGCTGAATACTGCACAAGTTGTTTTGTGTAATAAATTAAAATGTTTCAGAACTGAAATCATTTTTGGGTCACGCCTTAATGACCAAGGAAACATGTGGGTCCCGAGGTTACACAGGTTGAGAACCACTGCCATAGAGGTTAACTAATTCTAAAGGGATGCAGACACTGCAACGGTCCTCATTAGAACACTGAAAGTGCGCCAGATAATTAACTAGATCCTCCCATTCAGAAATTAGTTTGGAAAGTACTTGGTGAAACAGTTTTCTTTTTTTTTTTTTTTATTCTTGCAAAGTAGGGGATTGTGCTTACAAATGTTAGGGCAGCTGTATGGATTACAAATGTGGAGAAACTGATTTAGCTATAATAGTGCTCCCCAGCAGTCATGTAGCCCTGGTTCACACCTATGAGTTTTTGAGCAGTTCAAAAAGCGCTTTTAACTGCCCAACACAAGAAATCCCATGATTTTCAATGGCCCTGGTTCACACATGAGCAAAAAACGCCTAGCAGGAAAACGCCAGATGCCTGAAAAGATACAGGAGCCTCTTTGGGCAGTTTTTCCGTGAGTGTTTTTGCGCGTTTATACATGTGTCCTTCCATTGCCCACAACGGTTTATGACCTGCCAATCAAAACGTGCGTCTTCATGTACGTGCGTTAAAACGCGCATACAAATGTGCACAACGCGCAAACCGGATTCTGCTAACGCGTGTACAAACGCACAAAAACGGTGCTGCCTAGGTGTGAACCAGGGCTTAGTGTGTCTCTAGTCTATGGCTAGACTAGAGGGAGACTAGTGTAGTAGCTGGCTTTTGTTGTTGTTGGCTTGTATTTTTGTGAATGATGGCAATTCTCCCTAGCCCTTGACATTCAGAATGACACAAACCTACAGTTACTACTCCACTCTATATATCCCCTGAATAGCTGGCACTGGGCCCAGACTCAGTATTTTTTGCTACTTCAAAGAAGCTGGCAGAGGAGATCAGAGAAGACACAGGGCTGCATGGCTGAGGTGAAGATGTTCAATCTGGCAACTGTCTAAACTTGGCCATATACTTTACAACCAACGCAAGACCTTAGTCTTGCGATGGTTGTAAAGTAATTAAAAAAACATACAATCTGCCCATCTTGGACAGGCAGATCGTACTTGCGATAATCGCAAGCCCGCCCCCCTGAGGGGCGGGCTTCCGATGACTGCAATGCTGAACGGGCAGTGTGCGCGTGTGCACACCGGCCCATTCGGCATTTGTCTCCCGAGCACCGTTCAAACAAGCCGAAAATCGTAAGATTTTAAGCTGGTTTTCTAGCATGCTCCTTAGACAAAAGACGTGCGACTGTACAGTAGAAACGGTCGCACGTCTTCATTCACACTGCACGGTTCTCGTACGATCGCAGGATTACCCGCGATTCTCGTACGAGAATCGTGCAGTGTATGGGCACCTTAAGGAGGAGTAGCAGGGCTTGTGCAGGCTCTGTGTTCACTGCCTGTCACACCCCCTTTTCTCTGTGCTGTCAGTCAGAACTGTCATCTCCTTCATCGAGTGTTGCCAGATATTGTTGACGGGTAGGGTACTGAACTGTCCAACAATGCTGTTCAGTAACTCTTGCACAAATTTGAATAGGGCCAAGTGTGATGTGCACTGGGTCCCCTGAGCAGTCTAACATTCATCTTCTGGTGAGGCTTTATCTTTATAGCTAGTTCGCACCATATACAGTGCGTTCCAGCTGGAACACACTGTTATCGCATCCCGGCTGGCTCCCTGCGTTCAGGGGCGGGAGTGGTGCATTGAAGTCAATGTTACTGCAGCCACACACTCCGCCCGCAGTGCGATCGCCCGCACCAGAACGCATGGCAAAACAATGCCTGCATTCCGGTCCAATGCGATAAGAAAAAATAGTGCATGCAGCATTTTTCTTATCAGACTGGACCGGAATATGGCAGAGTGGGCAGGGACAGGAGAAACCCTGTTTTTATGAATGAAGCTCTCCACCTAGCTCAGGCAGCAAAGACGTTAAAGAAGAACTCTGGTTAAAATGTTTTATTAGCCCTTGCAGTGGGGCTACCCCCGCACTGCAAGGGTTAGGTGCTCATTTTTGTCTTAAAAATTATTTAAAACAATTATTTAAAAAAAGTTATACTCACCAGACCATCTGAGCCAGCTTTCTGCTTTTGTGATCACTGAAGCGTGTCTTCTCCTCCGCTGCACAGATGGACTGCTCCTCGACCTCCTCATGTCTATACACAGAGGGGAAGAGACATTCCAGACACCTGTCTAAGAACCCTTGCAGCACTGGGGTAGCCCCACTGAAAGGAATAATATATTTTTTCCTGGAGTTCTTCTTTAAGGTAATTGGTTACCCTGCACAGAAAGTTAGCTACGGGGGCAACCTGCCCAAGAAACACCAAGGCTGGGTTCACAATGTTACATGCAATGATGTGTTGCAGTGGCATATATTCTTATTGGTGACCCAATGCACCTACCAACACACCTGCATTGCAGTGCACCACAATCAGAGGCTGCTCTCTAATTAGGCGAGTTAGGCGGTCGCCTAAGGCCTCGCGCTCAGGAGGGCCTAACTCACCTCTGCAGATTCACCTCACCTGACTCTGGCGAGTCTGTCCCTGGGCAGAAGGGAGCAGCAACAATTTCCCCACAGGTAGAATGCAGCGCCCGCGGCCTCCGCACAATCCCGCCCCTCCCCCCATCTGCCACTGTGTGCTCCGCGCCGCTCGCATGGAGAATGGGGTGCCTGCAGCCTCTGCACAAGCCACGCCCCCTCACCATCTACCACTGCGGGCCTCGCGCCGCTCGCATGGAGAATGGGGTGCCCGCAGCCTCTGCACAAGCCACGCCCCTCACCATCTGCCACTGCGGGCCTCGCGCCGCTCGCATGGAGAATGGGGTGCCCGCAGCCTCTGCACAAGCCACGCCCCCTCACCATCTGCCACTGCGGGCCTCGCGGGGAGAATGGGGTGCCATCAGCGCCACTTCCTTCCCTGCACAGAGAGATGAGAGAGCGCGCCCGGTGCCATGGACCTGCAGAGGCTCCCACTCCTCCAGCAGTAGGAATCGGATTTGGAATAGAGCAAGAAGGAGGCCGATACCATTAGGGTGAAGAAGGTCTGGGACACAGGGAGTTAACCCTTCGATCAGGAGCAGCAGGTGCATGGACTACAGGTAAGTGAAGCACTTCTCCTTAAAAAAGGAAAATACATGCTACAAAAAAAAAATTCTTTCTTTTTTTAAAAAATACCGTTGTTAGGACCCAGTCACGCCATAAAGAGTGCGTTCCAGTGAAGATTGTGTACCGATCTCTCCTTTAATCTCCTGTCACAGAGCAGGCGTGTCGGTCCCAGCCGGATCCGGCACAACGGGTCTCGGGACCGGCAAGACAGTGACACCTGCTCCTATACAAGAGGTCGAGCGTCTCTAGAGACGCCCGGTCGCTTGAATGTAAAGCCCCCGTCCAACCGTGTAATTACAATGGCCGGCCGGGAAACTACTCGTCGAGCTCCGTCACAGACGAGAGGACGAGTGGATTTCCAAGCCCTGATTATGGGTGTAAGTGGGGGCCTCACATTTTGAGTTTCGCCTAAGGCCTCACAAAGTCTAGAGCCGCCTCTGACCACAATGCATGGTAACGTGCTAACATGTGTTGTAGTGCACTGCATTAAAATAAATTCTTGGTTTTCGTGCGTGAAGGCAGCCTATTCAAATGGATGGGCTGACTTTACTCAATGCACATTAAAGGAGAACTATGAGATGAGTGATTTCCACTCACCTCATAGTTCTAGCCGACCTGTGACAATGAGACTGTCACAGGTCGGCTCAGTAGATCGGGAGGTGAGCGAACACATACCGGGTTTGCTCGCCTCTCGATCCTGTCACGGCTCTCTGCCGTGACAGGGGGAGGGACTGGATTCCCCTTTCCCCACTCCGATCTGCCAGCGTTGACTGGCGGAACGGACTGGGGGTGGGGGCGGGTACAGCTGGCTCTGCCTCTAGATAGGCAGAGCCAACTGTCACTCACGCAGCTGGGTGGATCCTGTCATCTACGTCGGGATCCGCTCCGGCTGCGGCGTCTCAGTGTACCACGAGCTGTAGCAGGTTTGGGGTATGCCTATAAGCTGTAGGTGGCATTATGGAAAAGGTGCAATTTTTAGGGACAGCCTCAGTGACAACGTACTTTAGTGGCATACTTTTAGCTATGGAATTAATGTTTTTTCTGTTATAATTAGCTTTACTTATAAACAACAGCAGCACACCCAATATACATTGTTAAGGATTTATATCAGTGTAAAAAAACGCTTTTTCTGGTAGTTTTAGTAGCGTTACATGACATGCAGTATATTACAAGACAAGTTACTCAATACATCTGAAAGTGTCAACTTCTTGTTGCAAACTCTAGAAATCAAATTCATATAAACACTATATAGCCAGTATAGATAGTTATCAAGAACATGTTAAGACAGGCTACTGAATAGGGAATGCAGGGAGTGACTGCATGGGATGGCTCATGGGAATAATGGGAAAAGGGGCACTGTTAACTTTGCCTATGCCTTTTTTTTTTTGTGTGTGTTGTTTAGTCCTTCTTCTTTTTTATGTCGTGTTTTTTGTTTCGTGTAGTTCTTGTGTGTTTTCCCCTAATGTATGTTTGTCTGAGTACTACCTACTACCAGAGGATACAACACAGGGGTTTTTTTTTCTCTCGACTCTTATACTAATGGTTCGAGGCTTGATTTTTAGGCGCTACTGTCGACTACTGCCTTGGGAACCCACTTACGGGTCCTGTACTTTACTGCTATTTGAGGGATGTGATTGTCCGTAATGGAATGTGTGACTCTTTAATATCAGTGTCTCGTAGTAGATCGTGTCTATTAACATCTGTACCGTGTTGCCCTCTGTTTTTTCTACTATTTGTATTTTTTGTACTGAAAAAAAAACCAAATAAAACCTGATTGTTTAAAAAAACTTTGCCTATGCATTTTTTCAACAAAATCAGTTCTTATTTGGTCGCTTGCATGCCTGAAGATCTCTGAAATATATGATGTTTATAACCCAGGATTCTGCAGGCTGCAAGGGTGGTATGTGAATGTCATTTTTGCCTAGGTGAGAAATGTGAAAGGGGGAGATTTAAAAAAAAAAAGGTATTTCACAAAATGTAATGAAAAAATGTAATGACAAAAGTAAAGGTTCGTTTTAAGTCCCCTGTTGCAGCTATGCATTTTTTTAAAGAGATCTCACCATGTGAATTGTATCCTTTGGGCCATGACCTGCCATATGTATGAAAGAGTTTCTTGATTTCTGCCCTCCTTCTCCTTCCCTCTTCAGAGGAATTTTTATCGAAAACACATAAAACAGGAGAGTATAAGTTTATAACTTGATTCAGGTCTTCTGCTGTGATGGGGGAACGAGTTCAACTTTAGCCACTCTCAGGTTTTACCACATTAGGCTTCCATCCCCATAATTTATTTTATTATGATAGATCAAAAATATATAGGGTGCATCAGATTCCCTAATCCATATGACAACACACCGCATAAATTAGCCACAGTAAATATGACATCAGTTTGGGGCTTTTTAGGTGTCTAAACCGCAGTCAAAGAGAGGATGTTGTCATTTTTTAAAACAAATACTTTTTTTTTAATTGCTTCTATAAAAACACACAAAAATCCAGCACTTACAACCTCATTGTGTGTTCAATAACCAGCATGTGTAAGGTACCTCTTGGTACCAGATGCTGATTTATCTGAACATGAGACATGTGCACTAGGTGCAGGATGTACCTTATACATGCTGGTTATTGTTAACACAAATGCTGTATTTGTAATGTTTTTATTGAAGCAACTTAATAAAATGTATGTGTTTTAAAAAATGATGACATCCTCTTTTTGAGGTTTGGACACCTAAAAAGCCCTAAACCAATATAATATTTACTGTTATTATGATAGATGTCTCCTAATGAGATTTTCTATCTCTCTATTTTATCTCAAAGCTTTTTCATCCTTTTTGCAGTGGTTATGCCTGGACGATTATTTTGTTTATTGGCCCTCCTGATTCCTCTATTGGTTTTAATTTAATTTGAATTCTTATTTTTCATGACACTTGTGACTTATTTGGAATTCTGTGGGCTGAAGAATAAACTGTAATGTCTTCCACGTCTATTACATTTTGGGGAATTCCAGTTCTTCAGCATTGGAAATTACTGTAGACTTCCGTGAAAAAACATTCAGATCAGATCACTGATTTCCTCTTCTCTAATTAAATAGAAAGTTAAGTTGAAAGATGTTCACTCCTTATTGGGCCTTTATCTTTCTCCACTAGAGTAATCCCTATGGGTAGGGGTTTTGACCATGTGCATTAGTTACAAAAAGTACTAGGTATGCTTAATGCCATGTTTAACTATCTAGATAGATTAAGGATGATCGTAAAATGTGGGACTGCTTTCTTGAGTACGATGTGGGACTGCTTTCTTGAGTACGGAAGAGCCCTGGGGCCATGCTAAAAAAAATATGAAACATAATTCTGTGTTTAAAAGTCAGAATTCTGAGTTTGAAAGTCAGAATTTGGAGTTTGAAAGACAGAATTCTGTGTTTAAATGTCAGAATTCTGAGTTTCAATCTCAGAATTTAAAAAACAGAATTCTGAGATCAAAAGTCAGAATTCTAAGATTAAAAGTCAGAATTCAGATTTTTAATCTCAGAACTCTGCCTTTCAAACTCAGAATTCTAACTTGTAATCTCAGAATTCTGACTTTTAATCTCAGAATTCTGTTTTTAAAATTCTGAGTTTGAAACTCAGAATTCCGACTTTTAAACACAGAATTCTGTCTTTCAAGCTCAGAGTTGTGACTTTCAAACACAGAATTCTGACTTTTAAACGCTGAACTCTGACTTTTAAACACAGAATTATGTTTAATATTTTTTTAGCATGGCCCCAGGGCTTCCGTACTTGAGCAATATGGAAATCTGAGTTACTTGAAATTAATGCCTCAAGTCTTTCCACTGATGATTCTGTTTTCAATGGTTTTGGGACTTTTTGGATGGCCATTGGCCATACACCAAGATGTGGCATCTGTTGTGTCAAACCTATGAAGTTAAATGTTATTGCCTCTCCCTTGCATAGTGGTTTACTTGATACTTTTTTTCAGGACAAATACATTTTGCTTCAAACAAACAAAAAAAGTATGTATCTTATATTATTTGTTTGGCTTTAACATCTTATTTGGTTTTAAGTAGGGGTGCACCTAAATTTTGGCCGCCGAAACATATTGGCAAAAAATGGCAAAATGCCAAAAGTGGCATCTTTTAGTCGAAATTGCAGTGCATCCCTGGTTTCTTTCTTCCCTGCTGAGCGTTGCTATGTGTCCCCTCTGATACAACACTGTGTCCAGCAAGCGGGAGAGAAAATGTCACAGTAGGGTGAGAGGTGCAGGGGAGGAGAGCGATGTGAGTGGTCGGCGTTCCTCTTCCCGCACCAGTCAGCCCCCTGTGACAGATTAGGAGAGCAGTATGGGGGTGGAGACAGTTGTCAGTGCTGTCACAGGAGGCCAGGCCAGAATTGCAGAAGAGAAGTCAGCAGTTAGAGCATATGGCCTCTCCTCCCTGCACTGCTCGCTCAGCCTCCTGTGACAGCGGGTCAGGATGGAGAGCGGGTACAAGCACTCAGCAAAGCCACCAACAGTAAAGTAAAATAATAAAAAATATGTAATAAAAATAAATAAATAAAAATAAAATGTTTTTAAAAAGTTGAAAAGGTTGGAAAAAAAAGTTTTGGTTTCAGCCTGACATTTTTTTTTTTTTCAATTTCGTTTTGGTTTTGAAATGTTCATTTTGATGCACCACTAGTTTTAACTACTTGCTGTCTAGCAGTTGTAATGGAATGGCCAGATGGTACCCCTACAAGGGTGGGTCGATGTATCTGTTCAGGGCACATGCACAAACCCGATACTTCCACTGCTATTAGATAGCAGAAAACATTGGCCTAAGGCAGAAAGCCTAATGCAGCAGCTCTGTGCCATGTGACCACTGTGATGATCAATTACAGCAATCACCCATGTAAACAACATAATATTGTTTACATTGAAGCCTTCCTCTCCCAATACAGGAAGGAGAGTAGATGGATTTAATAAATTAGCATATTCATTAAATTCTCCTGGCTGCTCTGGATGAACACTTGTATACGTATGTGTGAGGGGAGTTTGCAGGGACCACTGACCACCAATGTCAAGGGACATTTTAAAGTACCTATAAAATGAAAAGATGAAGCTACTGATTTTGTAGGCCCTGTGATAGTTGCGCAAATGTTTATCAAAATTATATTTTCAATAAAAATACACTAGAGCCATTATTACCACACACAAATACAACATACCTTACAACATTACTAAAGATAGAAAAACTCTGCCACGGTTAAGTTCAGACCTCCACAATCCACCCCTTCACAGGAGCTCAGCTGGCTTGAGGTTGCTCAACTGTCTTCCTTCAGTAGATCACTTCATTCTTCAGTTCTGTTTGGTAGGCCTCTTAAGGATTTTGAACGTCTCAACCTCCCCGCCACACTCTATCTTACCTCTATAACCTCTTTTCTTCAGGTGGTAATGCTGGCTTGCCTGGGTTTGTCGGGTGGGGGCACAGGAATTTGGGCAAACAGATTAAGGAGGATAATTAGGAAAATTGGCTTTCTTCCATACACATAAATCGTCAGTTTCATGTTATACGCAAGAGAAGAATCATAAAATTATCTCTCGCTGTTTCAGGGACCCTGTATCTTTACACCGTATTTTCCCACATGCACCTGACAACTGTTGGCGGTGCGAGGGTGATAGAGGAACATAGCTGCACATATGGTGGACTTGCCCCTTATTATAGCCATTTTGGTCAGCCATTTTAGATATTTATTCAGAAATATATAGTAAAGCCCTTACACCTACCCCGGAAATTGCTCTCTTATCTTTTTACCCTGAGTCCAAGAAGGGGCTGAGGCTCTCTATCTGTTGTTTTATCTTTTCACCAGCTCGTCAGGTGAGACAAATGTGTCTCAGTCTGTCTCCTGCTGGGTCAATGTTATGAACGAGATTATGAGGATGTAAAAACATTTTGGTGATTGCAGCTGATAGGTATGAATCTTTCTATGCTACCTGGGCGATATAGATTGATTTTTTTCGACCTCTGACTCTCTCGGGTGCAGACTGTAAGTTGAACGTGTCATTGACTGATGTCTTTGAGTGACAAATCAGTCTCTGCTAACCAATGAGGTTCTTTTTATCCCCTCCTCTGGGCACTTTCTTTCTCTCTCTCCTCTTTTCTCTTGTTCCCTTTCTTTGTTCTTCCTGTCCTTTTTGCTTTTTCTGGACTTATACTTTAATTGTGAGGCTCATGCTTCTGGCACAGTAGTTTTTCCATTTCTATATAATGCACGCCACTGGAGTCTCCTTATAGTGGTTTCTACAAGGGTTTTTGTTATTGCATGCTTTATATGGATTAAATGTCACCATTACAGACTGCCAGATATATGAACATATTCTGTGATTTGTTGAGCTACCGTTCTGTGTCATATTCCTATTTAAAATATGCCTTGTATATCCTTTTTGTTACTTTTATTATTCTCTTTAAAAAAAAACAAATTTAACCATCAATATAAAAAGCTAAAACTGTGTTAAGTTAATAAATATTTGGAAATTTTATATTGTGCCTTTTGGTAGAAATGGTGAAAATGGAAGGTACACCAAACTGTAAGGGTTCATGCACAGACTTTTTTAAGCTTTGAGTGTAAAATCCCAGCAATTTTCTCACACTGTCTCTGCTGGTACAGACAGAGGTGGGGAAGTGGGGATCAGAGGGAAGATAACAGGTTGCAGCCATACAGAGGAGCTGCAACAGGTGGCTAGTGGCAATGCAAAGGCAAGGTCTTGACAGGTGGGGCAGTGGTGCAGAGGGGAGGAGCAGAGGATCAGATTTCAGAATAAACAGTGAGCGATCAGTACTGATTACCCACTGTGTTAATTCATAACTGAACTGATAGTAAATGGTGAATATGCACAGAAGCAATCAGTGCTGATTCATTCTTATCAGTTCAGTTCTGATCCCTGCTGTCTCTAACGGTACAGGTGGGGGAGCAGCGGGGAGCGCAGAGGACACAAAGTAGATTACAGCCACACAGAGGATCTGTAACAGGCAGCTAGCAGCAGTGCAGAGGAAAGATTCTGATAGGCGGAGAGGCGGTGCAGAGAGAAGCATCTGACAGGTGGTGCAGTGGCATGGTTCAGAGGTGGGAATAGGGCACACTTATCATAGCTATTAATTTATTCAGTGAAGGGATTGAGTCAGAGGATTGTATTCTGTTCAAAGGCTCATCATTGTTTAAGAGACCATGAGCTTGTAGCAGAAGGGAATGCCAAGTACATATGGTTTACTGAGTTGGCCAGCTGGCAATGTTTCTGTTCCGACATAAGACATACTTCCCTTGGGGGTGTTTTTTTTAAAATGCTACCGATCATCTACAGTTGTGACATTTTCTTGGGGATTTTAAAATTACACTGATCACCAGTATGGTGGGATTGTTTTTTATAGGGTTAAAGTGCTGCTGACCACAAATGATAGGAGCGTGGGGGGTTTAAAATGCCACTGACCACCAATGATTGTGTTTTATTTTTATTTTTTGGGGGGCAGGGTGGATGGGGAGGTTGTATTGCACTGAAATTGCATTGCTATATGCCATTGCACACAATGCAATTTCAGTGTATTGCAAATGTTATCCTTTCGGGAACTTTCTTACGCTAATAACAGAACACTTGCACTTGGCTTCAGTGGGTGACTTTTAAAGCTAAGCACACCTTATTTTTTTTAACAACCTCAATACCAGTATGTTTTTTCATTTCCCCAAAAAACAATTGACCAACATTTTAATAGTTAGAATTAAAAACCCCGTGGTTATTAAATACCACCAAAAGAAAGCCCAATGTCTAAAAAAAAGTATATGTTGCATGACCAAGTAATTATCACACTATCACAGCAATGATAACTAAAACATTGCTTGTGCACAAAGGGGGTTCTAAAGTGACAAACTACTCAGATTTTTTTAGTATTGCTTTGTGATTGAATGTTTGGTTGTGTTCCAACTGCTGGAATTATGTTAGGCAAAGATAGTTAAGGCCTTGTAAAAAAGAACAAGACTTTGCAAAAGCAGCAAGTTTAAAGGATGAGAAACCTGGAGTGAGGATAGTAATGTCTGCAATTATGTCTACTCTTGCATGACAGCACCTCTGGAACTAGCACAAACAGCATCAGACACAACAGGAAACCCCGTCTTGTCTCATTGGTGATTTAATAGACAGAGGAAAGTATGTTAACTTTGATTCTATCTGACAGTTTGCCATACAAAGCAGAAATCCAGGTCAACATTTTCTTACACAGGCCCAAATGTTGTAAAATCATGGACCTACTCTAGTCTTTCAATTGCCTTTGTGGCATAAGTTGATAGAATTAGGCATGGAATGTTCTTGATTTTTACCCAATGAATAATAGATATCGCCCTATGGGACCTGTTTCTACCTTCTCTCTGTGGGAAAAGCCACACTTGGCCTTGGGGGGATTATGTCCACTGAATATGGCTTTAGTCTGTCATCTAGGATTTTTGCCAAATCTTTTATGTCAGTGTTTTACATTGAAATTGAATGGAAACATTTGAAAACTATGAGATCCTTGCCCTATTTAAAGGAGAATTATGAGGTGAGTGCTTTTCACTCAGCCTCATAATCTGAGCTGACCTGTGACAATGAAACTGTCACAGGTCGGCTCAGTAGATCCTGGAAGTGAGCAAAAACATATCGGCGCTCACTCACTTCTCAATCCTGTCACTGCAGAGAGCCGTGACAGGGGAGTAACTGGATTCTCCCCTCCCCTGTCTGATACTCCAGCGCTGACTAGCAGAACAGACAGGGGAGGAGGCGGGTACAGCAGGCTCTGCCTCTAGATAGGCAGAGCCAGCTGTCACTCACGCAGCTGGCTGGATCCAGACATAATTGTCGGGATCTGCTTCAGCTGCGGTGTTTCAGTATACCGCGAGCTGAATACTGTAAAAGCTGTATACTGAGCTTTGGGTAACGGGAGGACACTAGTTTGTGTCCTCCCGTTACCCTTCGGAGAACTATGGGGAAAAGCCCTATCCCCATAGTTCTCCTTTAAGTATCAAAGTTATCTATGCCTTCAGAACTTTTTTTGGGATGACCTCTCCAGAGATTATAAAGTTAAATTATGTGGTCATGTGGGGGATGAGGACCTCTGTGAATTAGTTCTGGTGAAACCATTCTGACTCTAGCTGTCATACTATGAAGGACTGTTGGTCAGTGGGGGTGGTATCCTGTTCCAGAACCTAGATTTTTTCAAAGGCTAAACAGGGACAGTCAGCCTTCTGTAAATATTGTTTACTTTTCTTTTTGACTTTTATCCTGACCTCATTTGGTTCTCACCCCCAATATGATATAAATAAGTATTACTGTATAATCCTGTAAAAGGCAATATGGGACCATCTGTACATTTTCTTCCCAGAGGGAGATGTAATAGAATAGATGTGTTTTTTCAAGCACTTACTAGCTGTGTATTCAAGTTGTGCAGTTCAGATTTTTCAGTCTAATGCCATGGGCTATGAATTCCCTACTGGTGGTCTAATGGGCTTCCCATCCTAGCCATTCCAACTGTGTAATTCTCTGAAAAGTCTTGCGTGAGTTTTGAGCAGATGGACTACACTACTACTAGATAATTTTTACTGTTATAGAGCAGTGATTAGTGGAGCATGACTGAGGCATAATCTGAGAGTGTCATACAGTTAATTTCTACTTAGGATCTATGTAGCCCTGGTCAAGCAACATTAGGTCTACTTGGTGTACTGTTGAATGGCATGTAAAATTCTTCTCAGTTGCATTAGTAAATTGCCAACAGTCCACCAATTAGTGATTGTGGAGATATTTGAGGGCTGCATTGGTGCAAATTTACCAAAGAAAGCATCAAGGGCTAGATTAGAGGTGACATTCCAGTGGAGAACTTACTTAGCTTCCATAAACGCCTATGCAGGAATATAATTTGTTTTAGAGTTTGGCACATAGAAAGTAGATAAGGTAACTGTCTATGCAAGAAACCTTTTACCTTCCTCTCAGGTCAGTTAAATGTTCTGTGAAGGGTAATTAACAATTTGAGGATAGCAATGTCACACCTTTTGCTTTTCTTTTAGAAGAAGCATTTAGATAGCACTTATTAAATTTATGAGTGGGCAATTTAGGGGATTAGTCTGGGGTGAAGAGTGTTTTCTGTAGCATTATAAAATGTTTTACCTCCCAATGCAGTCAGAGGTTCAGCGTGGCTGAGCAGCCTATTCGTTCGACCATTCACTGAACCTCCAAAAAAAGCAACATTCTGAACCTGGAAACTGTGAGCTCATCTGTAAACTTAAAGACACAGTGGCAAGTGAAAAACTAAAACTTTTTTTTTCAAGCCCCTGGTGCGTGCGCAAAAACACCATAGTGAACAAAAAAGTGCATGTGACCACGCATGACTAGGGTGCGTCAACTGGTCCTGAAGAGATAAGGCCCTTCGCTGAGCCTCAGGGGTGCAAGGCTCCTGAGAGGGGCAGGGGCAAGTCACTCATGTTAAGCTGGTCGAGACCAGGCAGACTCATTCCTCATGATCAGCAGAAACCAACCACTGAGTACTAAATTGGGGGCTCCCCCAAAGAGAGACCCCTAGTTCAGGGTAGGAAGGAACCTAATGGCCATATATGCTCCCCCCTAGACTTCAAGGCAGGCCTGAGGATCCGCACACTCAATCTTGTGGAGTGAAAAAAGCACATTCAAAAAATTGAGAGTGCACAAAAAAAGTGAAGAAAAATAAATAAGTGCCAATGTGCTAGACAAAGGCTAGACTCTGTGGCCCAGTATACAAATTTTCCTAGGTCTTAGCCAAAAGAGCTAGCCCAAGCTGCGTAGTGCAGAAGCAGCTGTGGTGTCATGGCCCGAGTGCCACTCTCAGAGGTGCGCTTGACACCACAGGCTCCCTGCCTTCCCAGCCCATGACCAGACTAGGTAAACCCATTCAAATCAGGAGGCAATGGGCCCCACCAGATTCCGGACACCAGGGAAGTACTGCCGACCCTCACTCTTATTAGAGTGGATGCTCCATTTGGTTTCCTTCTCATGAACAGAACCCCCTTGGGACCCCCATTGTGTCAGGCAGGGTACTCTGCAGCTAGCCATTCGTACCATAAGGCCAGAACAGTGGTACAATACCAGAAGTTTAACCTCCTAAACACTGATAAGAACAGACAATATACTTACATGGTTATTCACAAAAGGGTGAAGAGTTTAGAGAAGGCAGAAGAAGTGAATAATCTAGGCCAAAATAGCTGATTTGGGAAAATTCTTCAATTCATCTCACTTTCCAGTTCAGCTATGTTGTCCTAGATTGTTCACTTCTTCTGCCTTCTCCAAACTCTTCACCCTTTTGTGAATAACCCTATTAATGTTAGCCACAAGTCAGAGATGAGAGGCAGAAATATTGCAGAGACATGCTGCAGTTAATGTTAGCCTCTTTATATCATGTACCAACATGCAAAAAAGGACACTGTCAGAACTTTTTAAGGTGTGATGGGAGTTCCATGAGGCCATGACACCTGTCAATCTGTTGAATCTTTTGGCGAGCCTTACTACAGCCAGGCATGGTGAGACATACAAAAAGGGCTGTGGACTCCAAATCTCAAAGTCTCAGTATACGTCCATTACTGGGCATATTGAGAATTGCAATTTCATACCACATGTCTCTCCATCTCTACCACTAGTGGCACTCCATCTACTTATTGACAGGTGATGTAGAACCACATATCCAAGCACACCCTACAATGGGTAGACGGCACCAGTAGTTTGCAGGCTTTGCTGGCATTTGCAGATTTATGTTACCTGTCAATCACATAACGTCACCTTTAGTGGTTCCACCTGCCATAATTGCACATATTGAAATAAAAGGACTTTACCAGGAGTTTCAACAGTCTGGATATTACAGTTCAAGAGTTTCAATTTACTTGGATATGGAAAATGTGTGTGATAAAGACGTTTTATCTTGCTTCTTCAATTGCATATTTTAAATTAACAAATTTTACAAAAATGTATACAACTTCATATTGTTTTATTTTGCATCATTTATATTTACGGAAGTTAGCATATTTGGCATTTATGTTTCCACATTACAGTTTAAGCAGGCGCTTGGTAGCTACTTTAAATGATTCTAGTTATATTTGACCTATTGACTTCTGGTTGCCAGTTACAAAATGAAACACAGTCGTACCGTGCATTGTTACACTATTGCTTAATATATAGTTTGCAAATATACAAACTAATTAAATATTAAAGTAGGTGAAGACAAATTTTCCATATTGAAATGTTCAAAGTTTTCAAATCATGATCTTTTAAAACAAATCATCATTAGGAGCTGTCCATAGTGCTGATAGAAGGAATTCAACCATGCATATGCACATAGAAAACGGATGGCCAGTTTAAGGAACAATTTAGAGCTACTACTGCATGTGATTACACTTCAACTTCTACTGTGTCAATGTACAACGCATAAGGTTAATAGCTTTCAGAATTGGTTCACCTTTTTTCCTGCTTAAATAAGAAAAACACATTGGTTATGGCTTTCCTTTGCATGTAAACTTACAAAGAGGACTTGAGTATGCAATCAAAATGAAACACAAATGTGCCACTTTATTTGCTATTGTTGATTATAATGGGTCTTGATTTGCTGATGAGACGCTCAAGTCAACATACAGTAAGTATGTTAGTTCATGAGCTCTAGTTTCCTTTTGAATTTTATGTTAGGCTTAAAGAAAAAAACAACTAGATGTGCACAAGAAGAGCAAAGTAAAATGAAAGACAATAGCATTTTGGATTCCAGTTTATCAGCAATTAGAGCAGTATATCATCTTAATGGAATGACTAATTTATAGAAATAATGTTCACTGATGGAGATATGATGGAAAGAAAAGTCAAAACACTATTTACACACTTGGCAAATGTCCATAATTGTGCTACATAACTCAAGAGCCATTAACACAAATCATCTCTGCTTTGGTGCTGACACTGTCCTTCCTTCTGGAGGGTGGTTACTTTTGCTCCCCATGGTCCCTGTCTGTGTTGTAGCCACCACTCCAAGCTCACTGTTTGGACTATAATCACACGCAGTGTGCCCGAGCAGTGCATTGGTGGGAAATCTCGTCTGTAATCTCATGAGGTCTCAGGGAAAGGCATTTTCCTCCTCTGAGATGATGTGCATGGTCACATGTCCTAGTCACATGTGCCAGAGTTCCAGGAAGTAAAGGGAGATCTACTAACCTGCCCTTAGTAAAAATGGCAACTGTCAGAAGACTAGGGAGGAAAAGAGAAATAAGGTATGCAAAAAATAAAAAGCCTGCAATTATCTATTATAAATATAATAGTATGTGTTTGTAGATTCTCATTACTAAACATTTGTTAAGGTGCCTTTGTTGTTATTTTGAAGATATGGGTAAAGTCCCTCTTTAAGCATCCCTCATGGCCCCTCTCCATTTAGGATGGCCTGAGTGAGATAAAGTTGCACAGGTCTGAAACCATTAAGAATCCTCCAGCTTGTTATTTATTTGCTTATACCGCTTCTTGCATCTTTTTCTATCCACCTAAAGGAGTCTTCAGATAGCCTTTTGATTAGCTCTGTTTTTACATTAAACTGGCTTTATTCTCAATACATTGTGTCTGCAGGAAACTGCTCATCAACTCAATTTTCAAAATCATAATATATAACTTAGGTATGTGAATATTACATTCTTTTTCTCATTAAATTAGTGGATTTGCTATCATATGTTACACTAAGCAAAGTGCCAATGATAAGCAAACTCATGAAAACTGGGAGAATCAGCTTTAATTACTATCTCTCAATGGGACTCCTAGAATAAAAAAGAGAAAATGAAAGTGTCCAAATGAAGCAGTTACATTCAGGCAGTCATTTCAATGCTTGTAGGAAAATAAAATGAAGGATAATTAGGGAGTGTTACGCTTATATTTCCCTCCGGTTTTTATTATTGAGGTCAAACAATGTTCTGCACCACCTGAAATATGCCATCAGAGGGTACCTGCACCTCAAAACGACTTTCATTACTGGGGTTCTAGGCTCAGTTCTTATCAGAAGCACTATAGGGCATATTTATAAAGGAGTGAATGTGACATTCACTAAACTTCACTGCAGGTAAATAATATAGATATATTATATGTAATTGAAGACACATGCACCAGAAGGATATACCTGCAGTGAATGTTTGGTGAATACACCTATTGTATATGTATGTTTCAATGTTTTTCTTGTGTTTGCATGGTATTCGTTAATGTGCATCAAGCTAAACTCTAAGCAGATATACAATATCAAAATTAATGCAGCTCTGTAATCACATTGCATCATTAAATGTATTTTTTAAATGCAAACAGTGTAAGTACCTGAATATGACCTGGTATCAACCTCTACCATTGGACTGGAGTATAGGAGAAAGAAGCAGCACAAGTAACTAATCCATTAATTTGAGAGAGATGAACTCATTGCTGTGATTCTTCTCTTTTCACTGTTTATTTACTTTCCTCCCCCAATCTAAAAAGGGTCAATGGATTTCCTACAAAATTGCTCATAGAATGTATGGTGTATTTTTGTATACCTATGTCAGAGATATTAGATTCAAAGCCCTTCTGGGTTGATATTCACTACAGTGGGATTGCCACACAATACCACAATATATATATATGGAAAATTGTGTACTCACCTATCGGTTATTTTCCTTTCCTGGTGCATCTTCATGGCAGCCCACCATGGGTTAACGATCCGCCGATTAACCCCATAGGACAAGACCTCTATAAGTTTTGACCCCTGCTGCCTGGCCCCCATTCTTGTAGAAATCACGAGCCATAAAGGGAGGGTCCCTGTGTGCTGCCCTGAAGAGGCACCAGGAAAGGAAAATTACAATTTTCTGTTTTCCTGGCACATCATGGCAGCACACAATGGGACATATAAATCACCACAGGGAGGGAAGAACTGCAATCATAGTTTATAATAAGTTTTACAGATTAAGCAGAAGAGCCTGCAGCAATAACTGTTTTGCCGAAGCCATGGTAGTGAGAACAGCCGGGTCAATTCGGTAGTGCTTAATGAAGGTATTTCTAGACGACCAGGAAGCCGCTTTGCAGATGGTTTCAGCTGACACGTTGGCAGCGGCTGCCCAGGATGTTGCCACTCTTCGGGTGGAATGTGCCCGAACCTCTTGAGGAACAACGATGCCCTGAATTGCATACGTTTTACGGATCACTTTTACCAGACAGGAATCCAGTGTCCTGGTAGAGGCCACTTAGCCAATCTAAAATCTTCTGTAACTGCTATATAGGATTTCAGAGATTCAGCCACATCTAGGGGATAAGAAGGAAGGACTATTTCCTGGTTCAGATGAAAGGATGAGGCAACCTTTGGGAGAAAAGATGAGTTAGGTCTCAGGACTGCTCTATCAGAAAAAAACTCACAGTAAGGAGAGCCCACCATCAATGCCTGTAACTCAGACTCTCATTTTGCTGACACGAGCGCTACCAGGAAAACTACCTTGAGGGTTAGGTTCAACGTAGAATCCTCTGATGAAGGGTAACATGGAGACTGCAACAAGAACTTTAAAATCACTGTTAAATCCCAAGGAGGAAAGGATTGTTTACTTGGTAGCCTTAATTTGAGATACGCTTTTAGAAACTGTCGCACTAAAGGACCATCTAGTGTTTATTAATGCAGAGATTGCCGAGACATGGACTCTGAGGGTGTTCCAGCTTAGTCCCATATCCAATCCTGACTGCGGGAAATTGAGCATGTTGTTGATGCTGGGGAGGATGGATCGAAGCTATCTGTTCTAGCTGCTTGGATGCATTTTTCCCAGACTCTTTTGTAGGTGGAATTCATAGAACCTTTCCTTGCCTGTAGCAGTGTGTTGATGACAGAGTGAGAAACACTTAGGGGTCTATTCACGAAGCTGCCGAAGGATCTAGCCGGTCCAGATGTTGGATCGGCTGAGTCGAACTCCTTCTGCACTTCGGGTCGGCCGAACATGCTGAGCATGTTCGGCCGACCCGAAGCCATGTGAAGCAAGCCGATGTACGGCTGATTTCAGCCGATGTACGGCTGAAATCAGCCGTACCAGCCTGAAGTGAATAGCCGAACAGTGTTCGGCTCACTTTACTTCAGGTCGGTCATTCACTTGGCTGCCTACGGCAGCTTAGTGAATAGACCCCTTAGATTGTGAAGTTTTTCCTGCTCAATCTCCAAGCCGCCAGGCTTTGACTGTTCGGATTTGGATGAAGGAACTGTCCCTGACTCAGAAGATTATCCCACTGTGGAAGCATGAATGGAGGCTCCTGACTCAGGTGCAGAAGCAAGGGGAACCATGGTATAACTCTATTATTATGCCTTAAAAATGAGAGATTAATTGACGGAATCTCTTTATGAGTGGAAGAGGGGGGAAAGGCATATCCCTTGTCAAAGCCCCAGGGTGCCGTCAGTGCATCTGCTGCCAGGGCTCCCCTGCATTTGAATATTCTGCATTTTGTGTTGACTGGAGAGGCAAAGAGGTCTATCTGCAGGTGACCCCACCTCCTGGTGATCTGAAGGAAGACTCCCGAATGGATGGCCCATTTGTACGTGCCCATGAAGGAGCAACTCGGGCAGTCAGCTAGGACACTCTGAGAACCCAGCATGTAGATGGCCTGAAGGTTCCAAGGTTCTTCTGTGCCTAATACATAATTGGTTTCACCTCCTGCATCATTGAGCGGGTACCACCCTGTCTTTGGATATGTGCCACCCCCACTCTGCTGTCTATCCTTTGCTGAACGGAACTCTCCCTCAGTTGAGGAGCAAACATTATGAGTGCCTGGAAGTCCCATTTTCCTTGTGCAGCCAGGTGTTCGAAGTGGGCTCTCCATTCTGAATGGCTGACATGAGATGTGACTAGCGCTGGCTGCGGAGGAGCTATTAAGTGGAAACTCCGAAGATTGGCAGGGTGACTCCACCACCATAATGAGGCTTTCATCTTGTGGAAAACTCTGATTCTCTGAGACAGGCTGACTCTGTCCCATTGGGCAAGGAATCCAAAAATTAAATTCCCTCATCCGCCAGTGAGCCCTTCTCACCATTTGTATTGTGGGTGACAGTGTGCCTAGCAGGCTAAGGCATCTCGAAGCCGGCACCTGGTGGGCTGACATAATTTGGAGAACTTTGTTGTGTACATTCCCCACCTTCTGCTCTGTGAGGCAGATTGTGTTCCTGCCAGTGTCCTGGAGAGCCGCCAGGAAGACCATGGTTTGGGAGGGGGTAAGACTCGACTTGCGTTAATTCACCAACTACCTGAATCGACAGGAGAAGGTTCAGGTAATACTTCCCTTTCCTGGGTGAGAAGAATAACGTTGTCCTGGTAGTGAATAACCCTGAGGCCTTGCTCTCTTGATAATGCAATGGCAGGGAGGAGAACCTTTGTGAAGGTTCTGTGAGCTGTACAAATCCCAAAGGGAAGACATCAGAATTGGAAGTACCAGTTGAGAAAAGAAAAGCAGAAGGTAAATGGGTATATGGAGGTAGGCGTCTGTTAAATCCACTGACATCATCCAGTCCCCAGTTCCGATGATAGGGAGTATGGTTTGTAGAGATTCCATGCAAAACTGTGGAACTATTATAAATCTGTTGAGTCTCTTCAGGTCCAACACTGGCCTTAGACCTCCGGACTTCTTTTTGACGAGATATAAGGGTTAGTATACGCGTGTAAATCTCTACTCCAGAGGTACATTACATATTGCCTGTTTTTCCAGTAGAGTTTGAAGAAGGAGAAGGCTCAGCATCCCTTCTGTGGAATCGAGGATTCTGGTATAAATGAAGCGGGCTTGAGGAGGGCCGAAATCTCCAGCAATGGCAGAACTCCAAACTTCGAGGAAATTGTTCAGATGTGCCCCTACCGGTGGCAGAAGAGAACAGTAACTATCAAATAGACTTCTTAGTATCTTGTCCAGAAGGGGGACCCTGCTTGAGAAACTTGAAAGTGGAGACTGGGTGTCCTTCCAGTTGCGTCTAAACTCATGACCCGGTTTGTACGATCTGGAATCTCTAGATATGTCAGAGACAAACTTTCTGTTCAAAAAGTGCACAGGACGTTTAAATTGCTAACCAGACAGAGACTGCCCTAGATACCGACTTGAGGACAATGGCTGGGCAGCAGGCCCCCCCAGCAGGCGAATAAGCCCTCCTCAGGTCTAGGTCGACTTTCTGCTCCAAGGGATCTCGAAAAGAAACAGACTCCTCCATGGGAAGTGTTACGTGTTGAGCAAAACACATACAGTAAGTGCTGCGCCGACCACCGGTGAGTTGACTAGACTTGGGTTGTCCTCCTCTTTCAGAGGGTACAGTTTGTGAGTCTGTTGTGGAGATTAGGCTTCTTTTTCAATTTCTTCCACTCCTCGTGGACAATATCTTTTATCACCTCCATAAAAGGAAAAGAGCTGCTTTTGACACTGTTGACTACCTGCTCCTCCTCAGAAAACTCCACTCGCTTGGCCTACAAGACTCTGCTCTCTCATGGTTCTCCTCCTACCTATCTAAGAGCTCCTTTAGTGTCACCTACAAATCTAACTCCTCCCCTCCTCTTGCTCTTTCTGTAGGGGTCCCCCAAGGCTCTGTCCTTGGACCCCTTCTCTTCTCCATCTACACTTCCTCCCTTGGTCAGTTAATAACCTCACACATGGCTTCCAATACCATGTCTATACTGATGACACTCAAATATATATTTCTACTCCACAACTCACCCCCTCAGTGTCCTTATGTGTCACTAATCTACTAACTGACATATCAGTCTGGATGTCACAACACTTCTTAAAACTCAACCTTTCAAAAACTGAGCTCATACTATTTCCTCCCGCCCGTGCACCTTCCCCCAACTTTTCCCTTGAGATTGATAACACAACTATCCAACCCTCCCCCCATGCCAAGGTGCTAGGTGTCATCCTTGACTCGGACCTCACCTTTCTTCCCCACATCCAATCACTATCCAAATCCTGCCACCTTCACCTTCGCAACATCTCCAAAACATGCCAGGCTATCCCACCTTCAGTCTATCATGAATGCTGCTTCTAGACTCATTCACCTAACTAACTGCTCAGTGTCTGCAACCCACCTCTGCCGATCCCTGCATTGGCTTCCAATAGCCCAAAGGATAAAACTCAAAATATTAACAATGACTTACAAAGCCATTCACAACTCTGCCGCTGGCTATATCTCAAACCTTGTCTCAAAGGGTCACCCTAACTGTCCCCTCCGCTCTTCAAAAGGCCTTCTGCTTTCCAGCTCCCTCGTTAACTCCTCCCATGCTAGCCTCCAGGACTTCACTGAAGTCTCTCCCATCCTCTGGAACTCTTTACCCCAACCTGTCCATCTGTCTCCCATTCTGACTGCCTTTAGGCGATCCCTTAAGACTCATCTTTTCAGGGAAGCCTATCCACCCTTAAGCTAAACACTGATCTATCACTTGCTCAACCAATTCATCCCCTCACAGCTACCTCCTCATGTATCACTTGCCCCTGCCTTTTAAATTGTAAGCCTTCAGGGGGAGGGCCCTCCTTACCATCTTGTCTTGAATTGTATTGTGATTATAATGACTTCCTTATATTGTAAAGCGCTGCACAAGCTGTTGGCGCTATATAAATCCTGTATAATAATAATAAAAAAGAGCTAGAGACTTTATTGAGCGGAGGAAAGTACTTCTTGACTGTGGTCGGTTTTACCACCGGATCCTCCCAGTCTATTGTTTCCTTTACAGCCACTAAAAAGGCATCTACCAGAGTGAACTCAAAACCGGATTGACCCAGATCATCTGCATCATGTGCGTACTCCAAGGTATCCGAATCAGCCGACTGTTCCAATGGCTGGAAAGGGGCACTAGGCCCTGGTAGTTTTGGTTCAGATAGCTCCTTCATACAATCCATGACTGATTGTTTTATCATCAATGCTAGGTCCTCTGAAGGAGAAGCATGTTCCTGCATTGCTTCGGTCAGACAACTTTGACAGACCAGTTTACCAGAAATGGCTTGCCTTCCGCACACCCAGAAACTATGCCTGGATGGCAACCTTCTGCTAGAGTGCTGAGTGTGATCAGAGTCATGTGTGGATTGAGAGCGACTGCGGCCATGGGAACTGCGTCTTCTTGGAGAGCGTGACCTGCATCTAGATCTTTTGGTCCTGTGCTGATCTTCGTGAGGAGGGCTGTAACATATCATTGATAATAATTAACCACCTCACTGCCTCTTTTAAAATAACAAAAGCAGCCTAACCCCGACCCATGAAAGGGGTCAGTGTCTTTTCCGGTAGCTGTGTCAGCAATAGCTGAGAGAGAGAGAGAGAGCTGTTGGCTGCAGAGGATAAACCACCTCTTTTCACCTACTGACGCTGGGAGCCACAATCCACGCTGCAAGAGTGGTGAGAGGCCATTGGCCACAGTGATATTCTGTCTAAACCATCTGTACAAGCAGAACTTGGGCCCCACCGAATGCTAGCCTAGTTAAATACAACTGGCCAGTAGGTTTAAGACCCGGGTCTGTTTGGACTGAGACTTTGCCTCTACAGTTTGCTGATAGAATTATCTTAGTCAGTTTAGTATGGTTTGCATATGCAGATAGGCAGCGACAGTTAAGATTTATATGCACATTTAAAGTGCTTCTATTACTCGCTGTTTATTTGCCATTACCTGTTCATTCATTGATTGGATAGTATATTATTTGTTTAGTAAAACTTTTACAAAACCTCACAAGGTGTGCTGGTGTGCTGTGGATCCATTACCTGAGGTCTATCACATAGATGAGACAGAAGTACGCGTATATTCCAGCGGCTCCTTTGGGGGTTAGCGCTACAATAGGAATGTTGTCTTTGGGGTTACATTGTGTTTATTTGTTAGCATGAGCTGGGTAAACTGGTTAAGGGTCAAAACATTCTTATGTCTGTTCACCGGGAAGTAGGTTGCATCTTGCATGCTCTAAGTTCCTCATAAGAACCTCGAAATTATTTGCTGCTCCATTTTAAAAAAACGAAAGCCTTTTTAATTAATTTTATGAACTCTCAATAGCTGCAGATTGGCCTGATTCTGAGAGCATCTTAAACTTTGTTAAAATGAAATGAATTAAATAAATGAATAAATAAGTAAATACAATAAACAGGGGTAGGCCAATTAGCTTCTATGGAAATTAGAGTTTATGGGCATCTATGTGGCTTTGATATTACGGTTCGATTTGAACATGTGGTAGGGCAGGGATTGCTGTTTCTTGTACTTTGTAAAGCATAGCATATGCCTGCTGCTCAACAGCCAGGCTGCATAGAGCCAACCAGTCTAACAATTGAAATGCAAAAGCCTGGGCAGACACTATATCCTGTACTATGCCCTTGACCAGCTAGGGCTGTCTATCACATAGTGTAAAAAACTCATTTTAGTACAATGACCTCTAACATCCAGTGGCATCAATGTTATGCTTCTTTATAAAAAACACTTCAAGGGATATTATGTATTACTGCCAGCGGTAAATTATAAGGCTATTTGAATTTTCATCACAGCTGCACATTATGTGTTAAGAGCACTTGACCTTTCGTTTACTCCTATGGGTTTTCCGGAACATTGCAATGACTTATACTTTATAACATATTTGACAACTGCTGTGGCAAAACACCAGATAACTGGAGGATTTTTTTACAATCGTAAAAAAAATTTCATAAGAACTAATGTTGTTTCTCTATAATGTGTTATTACACAATAAAAGTAATAATTTTTCCCCTGATGCTGCTTCCTTGGACACTGTGCGTAACACTGTAAAATTAATGAAGACACTTATACTGATAAATGTGACCTTGACCAAGTTGACTCAGGCATACATAAAGTCCAGGCATGTATGCCATTTACTTAACAATAATCCCGCTATTCCATTTGCAGGCAACATTCTGATTAAGTAAGCATTCTTTTTAGGCAAGATACACTTGTCAAGGAACGTAAACAGAAGAATGGCTTCTAGAAGTAATGCCACAGCAGTTATTAATCAGAATGATGTGCTACCATTTCTGCAGTGTTTTAAACGTTCTTCAAAAATTCCAATTTAGCAAAGTTGTTATTAGTGCAATGTCAATATTCAGGTCACAAATAACATTCAACATTTTTTAGAGATCTGAGCAGAGTCATTGCATGTTGTAATGAGTTATTGTTTTGCCATTATTAAAATACAGCTTGTGTTGTTAAATGTGTGATACATTATTCATTGAATGCACTGTGCTGTAATAATGGGAGTTTGGTGGGATGTAAAATTGCATGGTTCAAATTCATGTAATAGTTCATATGCCACTTTATCTGTTGTTACATTTTTCCAGAAAATCCAGACTCCTAATGTAAAAAATGCATGGCATTGGCTAAGACTTAATAAAGGAAAAAAACGCAGTGCTAATGCAACAGACATTTAGCTAATGGAACCTAAATTGGCGAAACCACAGACATGCCAAAGAATTCTGAAAGTCAAAAGCTGGCCATATGCTAGTCATTTTTTGCTGGGGGCTGAATTAGATGAAATGCTCGATTCTTCATTTATGCTAAACGCCACCCCCAAACGCTATTATTTTCTGACAGTTTGCCTTCATCATTTGGCGATCTTCTGAAGGGGCCAATCACTTGTCAAATGTTGTCCTAGATCTGCTGAATTTGACCAGTATATATCTAGCTTTAGGCTTTCCCTATTTTTAAAGAAAGTTGTCTCTCTATTCAGGTGAGATTATTGTTTTTATGGATGATCTTTGGGTGTAGGCTGAACACGAGTTTGACCAAAACCCAAGTCATTCACAGTTTCAGAAAATGGATGAAGTTATATCATTAATGTGTGACTCAAACAAATGTCAGTGTATTTCTGTGGGGCATTAATTGTATTATCTGCAGTCAATAATTGTATTTTCGGCTGGGCATTATTTGTATTATCGGCTGGTCACCGATCCACAGAAAGGATGTCCTTGAGCTGGAGAATGTCCAGAGAAGGGCAACTTAACTAATTAAGGGGCTGGAGGACCTAAGCCATGAGACAAGGTTACTAAAGTTAAACTGGTTTACGCTGGAAGTGAGGAGATGGAGAGGGGGCATGATTTTGATGTACAAAATGTTTAGTGGTGATGGTAACATCAGCAATAAACTGTTTACGGTAAACTCCATAACAAAGACTAGAGGCCACCACCTAAAACTGGTGGGGAAAAGATTTAACCACAAGGGGCGTAGGGGCTTTTTGTCAGAGCGGTTAAAATCTTGAACTCACTGCCACAAGCAGTGGTGTCAGCAGAGAGTATTAAATCATTCAAAAAGTATTTAGATACCTTCCTAAGAGACCATAACATACAGGGGTACAGGTACTGTTAAAAACTAGACCACAAAGGAACACGTGTACACACACACACACACACACACACACAATCACATACAGACACACAAAGGTTGAACTTGATGGACCTGTGTCTTTATTCAGACTCAAGTACTATGTAACTATGTAAGAAGCAAAATGTACAACTTCTCTGAATGAGCAAAAAAATAAAACATGTATTAGCCATGTAGAGTATTTGAACAGTTGCTGTGGCACTGGCAAGTAATTATGTTGAAAAAATATATAATAAACAACACATTGGCAATATACAACAGAAATACTCAGCAAAACAAACATGGCTGAGATAGTTGTATTTTATGCTGTCACTGCTAATGGCAAAAAATTGTATTCACTGTAGAAATGGAAATCTAGAGCAATTAGGCACACTGTTAGTTATATGAGAGGCAGTACAGAGCACAGACTCTAATTTTACCTAGGATATATGAATGCGATTGCACCTCTCGATATAATAGAATCCCCTTATGCTGACTGAAAAGAGAGCCTAAAGAGTCTGCGTCATTTAAGCATTCAAGACAAAGTGACAAAGGCATTTAAAGCTTACTTCCCTGACCCAAATATATTCACCTATTCTGCAATCCTCTGTTGCTCCATTCCTATGTCGAAACCTAGGTCAATACTTTTTCCCAGTTTTTTTGGGTAAAAGTAGGTACCTCGGCTTATACTCGGGACGGCTTATACTCGAGTATATACGGTACTTTGCATTCCTAGGTATGGGGGATCATGTGATCTCCTCCTGCAATGCAGTGCTAGGGCCTAGCAGCCAATGACAACGTTGGAACAGTGCCATATGAAAAATGGGGTGACATCACCAACACTGTTTAAGCTTAAACAACATCTGATATGGAGCTTACTCTTTGTTACTCTGCAGTCTTAGTCTTAGCCGAGTGGCAGTGGGGTGCAGGGAAGGGAAATTTACGTAGGATAGGGGGTTGGCATTAAAGAGGCTCTTTCCCTAAACCCTCAATGGTCCAAGAGACAGAGGCTATTTAACTTACTAGGAGCTTCCCTGCATGACAGTAATAACCTAGTAAATCCTGCTCTTAGTTTAATAATTGTGTCTTGATACAGAACACCATAGAATTCATAGCGGTGTACTTTCTTCGGCCGTCTGAACCCTTCGGTTTAGTTGAACTGAAGGACTGCTGTACGGGCTATTCACATTAGCCCATACAGCAGCCGAAGGCATATGCTTCTGCTTGGCTGAGCCGTAGTAACAACCGAAGCGGGGAGAAAGGTCGGCCGAAGCCCACTGATCTCCCTGTGAAAAACAACAGCTGGGCAGAGTCAGCCATAATGTCACGGCTAACTCCACCGAGTTGTTGTCTTTCAATGACAGCTCATTGCGGCCGTGGACAACGCTGGACGACGTGATTGACCTTAGGATTACATGGGTGGATCCATTTTTTTTTTTAAATTAAAGGACTTTTTCAAAAGTCTTCTCTTTTTTTTTACAATTTATTTTAACACTTTAGTGAATGGGTAGGGGTACCCCTTACTCATTCACATTTTTTAATTAAAGGGTACCCTGATGTGAATAAGCCCCCCTGCCTGCACCCCCACAACCAATGCCCCATCGGCATGGGGACAAGGTACTTTTCCAGGGGTGACCCTGGAAAAGCACCCTCCCAGTGCAGAGGGTATGTGGCCTGGTATGGCAGGGAGGTGGGGGGCGCTTGCTCGTCCTCCCCTTCCCTGCCCTGCCAGACCTGTGCCCAGATCAAGGGTCTGGTTGGGAATTTTAGGGGGGACCACACATCTTTTTCCCCCAATTTTTTGGGGTGGGGTTCCTCCTTAAAACTCCTACCAGACCTAAAGGGTCTGGCATGACTTTTGGGGGTAACCCCATGCTTTTTTTTAAATGGGGCCCCTCCTAACTTTCCTACCAGACCTAAAGGGTTTGGTATGGTTTAGGGGACCCCATATTTTCTTAACTTTTTTCTTTTTTTTACATTTATTTACATGATTTTGAAACATTGGTTTTACATTTGTTTACCTTTTTTCTATTCTGCTTGCTACCTTGAATGTAGCAATCAGAAAAGCCTAGCTGAATGCCGCCCGGTGGCATTCGGGTATTCACTCACTGCCGTTCGGCCCCTATGAGAATAGGGGAGAACGGCAGCGAGTGAGCTATTTGAGCTTCAGCTCAGCCCATCCAGATGTTGGATCGGCTGAGTCAAACTCCTTCTGCACTTCGGCTCCTTCTACACTTCGATGTATGGCTGAAATCAGCCATATTTTTAACTGTTCCTTTAATTTAAAAAAAAAACAAAAAAATGGCTCCATCAATGTAATCCAGCATCAATCATGATGCATGACCCCCGCCGACCCGCCGAAATAAAAAAAAGTCCCGCCGCACGACGACCATCCGAAACCCAACGAAAATTTGCCGCAAAATGACATTCAGCCCGAAAGTGAACTATAATACATTATTTAAAAAAGGGAAACCTGATTGATCATTAAGACCCTCAAGACTTTAAGCCCAATTAACTGTTGAATGTATGGAAATTTGCCTTTATGTGTGCAAGGGAGGGAAGAAAGGAATTCCACAGTTCAGTTTCTGGAATGAATTTGTGTGCTTTATTTAATTTGGGGCATTGTGTATTTGGGGAGTTTTTTTCCTCAAACATTTACTCTTGATAGATTTTTTGATGACTGATGGAACTTAGCATGGGAGAGAAGAAAATATAACATCCTTAGAGCAATTTTTCATACTTTTTATTTTGAGGTTGGGGTACTTTTGTATTTTGAACAAAAGTTTTGTTAAAGTTGGTTACTTGATTTTAATTTTTTTTTTGAATTTCAGGTTAACATGTAAAAGGTTTAAAGAACATCATTACTGGATCCCAAGGGCATGGAGACACAAGACAATTGCAAATATAGAAAACAACCAGCCTTTTTTTAAAGTGACTAGCGATGAGAGTGATTTATTTTCTGAAGTTCAGTTGTAACCCTTTTGCTGCCAAGCCCTGCTTTCCACTTTTGACTTCAGCTGGTCAGACCATTTTTGTAATTTTTTACTTTTTTACATTTTCAACTGCTGCTTATAGAGTATGTAAAATATCCCCCAAGCAATACATTTCCTGAAAGCACAGGACCAGTAGAATGAAAATATGGTGTTACTAATTATGTAGGTCCTGCGATAATCTTGCCGATGTTTTTCAAATCAATATTAAACAGATAAAAATACACAATTAAATTGATAAAAGTACAATAAAATCAGAATCAGTGCACACAAAAAACACTTTTCCATCTAAATCTAAAATCTAAAATTGTATTGAGGTAATAAATAACAAATATTTGCATATTTTAAATTGCGCCTTTTTGCAAAACGGTAAAAAAAATGATGGAATGCAAAACTGTAAATAAGCAACACTAAAAATTTGGGTTGTGGTAATGTCTGCTCTACAGTGCCATTTGTATGCTGTGTTGGTGTGTGTTGCGATACAATGATGCAGGCATACAGGCTAAAAGAGTAAAAGCCAACAATGTTGTTGGCTGGGAAAGGGTTCAAGGGTGAATAATACTTACTATCAATGAGTGCATATTTTGAGTTATTAATTCAGTGTTTATTTTAAAGAATTTTGGAATAGTAAACGTTAGATCTTTTATATTTTTATTCTATGTATTATTTGTAGGCTACCGTATTCGAAAGATATAACTATGAACAACTTAATGCAATTACTCGCTTAGCAATCGTTGAGATATTGTAAGCCACACATATAGTACATTAGTTATAGACTAGCATTGTGAAAAGGAGCAGTATAACAGAGCCAATAAGGCTGACTTACTAAAAGAGTTGGGAATCTTACAAACAAATTAGGTGAATGTTCACTTTCATTATCCAATCATGTGGAAAAAAAATTCTCTTTACTTTAATTACCCAATCATGCAGATGAAATAAGTAAACAGGAATTTGCTTTTATGTAATTGGATAACTGAAGTAAATATTGACTCTATTTAATGAGTAAAAATTCCCAACTCCTTTAGTAAATCAGCCTCATCGTATAGATCCACAAAGGAAGAAACAAAGCCTGTTTATGTTATAAGTGAATAAAAAATTATAAGTAAATGCTAATTATACATAGAAGCAATTAAACGTTTATTAGAGTAAATACAAGACTATAAATATCCATTATGTTCATAAGTTCTTCTCTTGGGATGCAACTGCAACATTGCAAATCATTAGTGATGGGTGAATCTGCCTGGATTAGAGTACCTAAAGTTTGTCAAATCTAGTTCAAAATTTGGCTAATCCAAACTCAGAACTGAATCCCACTGAAGTTTATAGGGGTTGAACCTTTGTTACGGCCTGGGAACCAGGTTTTGCGGAGCAATACGAAATAGACTAGAACTTGGATCAGGCCAGGAAAGCAGGTCTCAGAGAGTGACTGTATGCAGGATGTGCTAACACAGGTAGCCAGGGACAGGGTGTCTGCACAAGAAACGTGGGTGCGTCAGAGATGCAGGGTCTAAGGAGCACCAAGTCTTCTCCAGAGCCCCTGATGGTGAGGATGTTACAGCTCCGAGTTTTCGGCCTGCTAAAACAGCTGTGCAGCCACAACTGACTAAACTGCAATAGAAAGAGCACTGGGGTACTGGGTTCAGTGATGAGTAGTATAAGAGATCACAACCAAGAGGGGTAGGTACAATTTTCAAATCCCACTGGACACCTGAAAGTAACTGTTACTTTTTTGAAAATTAGCATACTTATCCTGTGTGTTAGCTCTGTGAATTAATCCTAATGTCTGTATTCCCTGGGTGCCAGTTTGAAAAGGTAAGCATGCGCAGGGGAGGGTAAGAAGACATGCAAACAAATTTCCTTGTGTGATATCCTTTTCAATGTATATGATTCTATGTGATTCTGTGTACCAGCTCTCTGTGTACCATTTCTGATATGCTTGGAAGCTTTTTCCATAGAATTTTCTTGGTGCACTTTTTATGCTCTTGGTCGCCAGGTATTTCCTCAACACTGCACATTTACACAGACTTGGGATCGGCATGCAGAATGTGTGTAGTCTATTTGTACACACATGCTAGAGTCAGTTTAGATAGGAGTCAAATAACCTACCACCATGTCTTTGGAGTATGGGAGAAAACCCACGCAGGTACAGGGAGAACATGCAAACTCCATGCAGATAGTGTCCTGGCCGGGAGTTGAACCTAGGACCTCAGGACTGCAAGGTATATGTGCCAACCACTATGTGCTGCACAATTACATCAAGTCTGCATTGCAAGTCTCCAGACCAGTGAGCTTGCAGAGCTCTTGCTAAGACCTGCAGGACTCTTGCTGTAGACCTGCCAAGCAAATTTGCTACAAATTCAAAAAGTGTCAACTAGAACTTGTGCTGCAAGTGTTCTGCAAGTCTACAACTTGCCAGGAATATGTGCAGCAAGTTAACAAAATTACAATTTCACCCCACCACAAGTTTGTAGCAAGTTATCCTTGCTATCTGGGTAGTAAACTAACATTGTACCCGCCCTCTGCTGGTGGACCTGATGGAGAACTGCAGCAGAGGGCGGGTACAATGCTAGTTTACTATTGGCTATTGCAAATTGAAATAGCCAATAGGAATCTAGCAATGCATTCCAATGGGCACATTTTTTTTCTATTCTGACACGGCTCTGCGTCAGAATAAAAAAAAAAGAAACAGCAGTGTTTCTCTCCTTGGCGGCCGGGAGCAGGAGACCCCCGGGGCGCCTGGGAGAGTTTGCTGTTTGCAGATCAGTGTCCCTAGTTAGCAGGTAACTAGCCAAAGGATCGGCCGAAGCTACGGCTAGATCCTTCAGCAGCTTCGTGAATAGACACCACAGTGTGTGGACAATTTTGTAAAAGTAAAGAAACAGCATTGCTTTGCTGGGAAATAAATCTATTTTTTTTTTCATGTGGAGTGGGGCAGAAAGTTAGGTGGAATTCCGTAGTTCAGTAGGTAGAGCTGACAATGCTGGTTGTGATTTAATTTGTCAGCTCAAACTGGAAGTTAGGAACTAACAGAATTTATGGCAGATCAAAAGGGATTTTCTGTACTTGTAGAACCTTTGCTAAAATTTGCCTTAACAGGCTGTACATTCTAATATTTAGCTCCCTGCCCTGTGATTGCACTTTATGCCAATACATACCTAAAAAGGTATCCTTTTTAAACTGGTGCTACTCAGTTGAAAACAAAATTTTATTTAAAAAAAAGAATGTACTATATATACACTATATACTGTGTATGTATAGATATATATATA